>NC_142944.1:42520685-42523185 GCF_046866305.1 Octopus bimaculoides | reverse complement strand
ACCCAAGGCGCACAGAGATGCGCTCGGTAGTGAAGTGAAAGCACGCTATAAAAATGAAACTACTGAACAATAATAATAATAACAATAGTGATAATAATAATAATAATAATAATAATAATAATAATAATAATAATAATGGTAATAATGATAATAATAAGTTTTTACTTTATTGGCCAGAAGGGCTGAACACAAACTAAAAAGAGACAATACAAGATAAGGGACAAAAATATGTGAACACAATAAAAAGAATAACAATTAACAATAACAATTCAACAATAAAATTCCCCCCAAAAGAAGGGAGATCCTCCCAGGGTCAGCCAAGGATCCCCACTCGATCTGGTCACCCCCGACCGCAAAGGGCACCTCAGGCAGGCACCTCTCTTCTTCTCAACCCCTACGTCTTGCAAGCGTCTTCTGAGAGTAGGCCGATTCACATGACCCATCCTCTCCACATTCACCCACCTTTCAACAAAAATACTGGGAGCAGAACTTCCTTCTTCCACCCTCACTTTCGTTTTCAAGTGCAACTTGAACCCTTTCTACTTTAGGCACAAGGCTTGGAATATTGTGGGAAGCGGTGAGTCGATTACATCGACCTCAATGCTCAACTGCTTATTTCATCAACCCCGAAAAGATGAAGGATAAAGTCGACCTCGGTGGAATTTGAACTCTGAACGTAATAATAACAATCTTATTTTTTAAGGGTCCATATACAATATTATCTTTTAAGGGGCATAAAAAAAAGAAGTTAAAAAACGTGTAATGATGTACATTTACATTCTTGTGTGTGTGTGTGTGTGTGTATGTGTGTGTTTGTGTGTGTGTGTGCGCGCGCATTTGTTTGTGTGTGTGTATGTGTGCATTTGTGTGTGTGTATGCGTGTGTGTGCGCGCGCGCGCGTTTGTGTGTGTGTATGTGTGTGTGTGTGTGTGTGTGTGTAGATGGTACGATTGAAACATATGTGTAGGTTCTTTTATAAATAAAACAACCTCATCTTTTTATAACATGAAAATAAATCAATAAAGTACATCCATTTATTCTCCATTTTCTTCTTGTTTTCCCTAAATTGTGGAAATTTCAATAATCCTAATCATATACCAACGACTTTGCCATTATGTGTTACGGATTAAACCAGTGGAACACCTTGGATTATATAATCCCTAATGAGAATATGACTTCCACGTATATATATATATATATATATATATATATATATATATATATAGTGGCGTACGTACACTTGTCTCTTATATGTAAGTACACATTTTTCTAAATCTTGTATGACTCTATTTCTGTCCATCAGCCCCTTCACCCTTATTCGTTCATTCCACTGTTCGTTCTTTCGTTCCCCCTCGCTCACATTTCCTTGCCTTCTCTTCTCCCTCCACTTTTCACTTCACTGTGTCCCTGTCATTTTTTTCTCGCCCCTCCTTAATTCTTTTGTACCTCTGCCTCTACCTCTCTCTTTTCTGTTCCCATGTGACCGGTGTTCGATCCAGCCTGACCTTTCTTTCTTGGGCGGCCGTTGAGCATGCAACATCGTTATTCGTCCCTGTGCCTGTGAAATCTTGTATTCCGACTGTAAGGCCTTATTTCCATATACGCCAGCTTAATTTAATTCGTCCTTGGTAGAAAGACATCTGTTGTTATGTCCCGTTATTATTCCTACTGTATTTGTGTAACATTGTTCGTTTTTTTTCTGTCCTTGTTTTTGTATACATTCGCTCCTTTCTTCCAAGGAATCTACTGCTCTTAGCTTAGTTTTTCCCTGGGGCTGGCCAGATTGGAGCAATATCGAGAATAACCAGCCGAAATTGCAAGGATAATCTGGATCTCGACTGATGAAAGAAAACTCCGAATGACCTGTCCTTGTTTTCTTTGTATCGTCTATCTGGATGTATTGTTTCTTTCTTGTATCACCTAACTGTCTGGATGTTTTTCGTTCTTGTCCCATTTTGTATTATATATATATATTATGCATGCATTCACAAGTGTCTTACTGAATATATAACGTTATACATTGGTACACTCACTGCACCTTTTGCACCGCCGTCAATACTTTCGAAATCCAAACGAGTTGCAGGTTCAGAGTTAGAAGTAAGAATTAGCAATTAAACTTTTCTGACTGAATTTGGGTCGGCTCTAATAATTGTTACCTGTATTCACCTGTATTCTTACCTGCATTCACCCGATTAATCCATTACAATTCATCTGTTGCCATTTGTTTATCCTTCACCTAACTTGGAACCTGCAATTCGATTGAATCTGGTGCAATAGGTGGAGTGAATGTACCCACGAGTGACCTTGATAATTCGATGAGTATACACGCAAATTTAATCATTCCACACAAGGGTGAGTCGCTGTCATTTGGGTGGGATCGGGATGATCTTCAATTCTGATCAATATAAATTGATATTTCCGAATATTCTCGTCAGCGTCTTCGATGTTTTACAAAACCGAGAATGCACCGATGATATTTTGTCGGCTGAAATTTCAAAAC
>NC_142944.1:42513185-42515685 GCF_046866305.1 Octopus bimaculoides | reverse complement strand
GCTTTCTAATTGATGTATCAATACCAGCAGATGACAACGTTTCTCTAAAAGAAATGGAAAAACTTTCAAAATACAAAGACCTGAAAATAGAGATAACTCGAATGTGGAATCTAAAAACAGAAACAATTCCTATCATAGTAGGTGCCTTAGGTATAATAAAAAAATATTCAGACAAATATATAACAAAAACAGTAATTTGACTGCGGCCATGCTGGAGCACCGCCTTTAGTCGAGCAAAGCGACCCCAGGACTTATTCGTTGGAAGCCTAGTACTTATTCTATCGGTCTCTTTTGCCGAACATCTAAGTTACGGAGACGTAAACACACCGCATCGGTTGTCAAGCAATGTTGGAGGGACAAACACAGACACAAACATATAAGAACACACATATATACATATATATATATATACATATATACGACGGTCTTCTTTCAGTTTCCGTCTACCAAATCCACCCACAAGGCTTTTGGTCAGCCCGAGGCTATAGTAGAAGACACTTGCCCAAGGTGCCACGCAGTGGGACTGAACCAGGAATCATGCGGTTGGTAAGCAAGCTACTTACCACACAGCCACTCCTGCGCCTATTATATGTATATATATATATATATATATATATATATATATATATATATATATATATATATATATATATATATATATATATATATATACATATACATATATATATATATATATATATATATATATATATATATATATATATATATATATATATATATATATATATATATATATATATATATATATAAATCAAGGGGAGGACAGGAAGTGCATAAATGGAAATCCTACAAGACACAACACGCGAAAAATAGACGATAGCATAACAAATGGTAAATAGAACAAAATCAGGATATACGAAACATTCGCAGCTGATTTGCTCGTCAGTCAGTGTCCAGAAAGTCCTAACAGTCTCGCACTCTTTTACCACTGAGACTGCTCGAATCCGGAAAATTCCAGAGACTTAAGCTAAAAGCATTAAGCTTCTGGGAAAAAGCAAAAGAATGTAGACAAGATCTGAAACAAGAACGAAAACAAATATAAGAAAACTAGAACTATGCACGTACCACAGACGAACGCCTTTCGGCTATGCAACAGAAGAAAAATGATTGACCATTTACAAATACAAATAAATAAATACATAACAGAAAGGGTCTTGCGAAAGTAACATGATGAAATAATAATGCAAGTGCGACAGAAAAAGAATTGTACGTGTACAATGGAGAAACCCTTTTCGAGTTTACAACGAAAGGAAAATAATTGTACGATTACAATATAAATAAATAATTGGAAGTCTTTGGACTATCTGGCGAACGTGGTAAGCTGACGCAAAAGCAAAATGGAAAGTCGTAAGAGACCGAGGGGGAGGACAGACGAAGGTGATCGGCCTGGAAGCTAGCTGGTCGAAAGAGGACGACAAGGCCTTGGCCGGACAGCGATCACGTGATAGGAGAGAGAAAGAGTTAAAGAGGACAGGCGGATTAAGGGATACGAGGGAGGGGAGGAAGAGAGATTAAGGAATAGGAGAGAGGGGGAAATCAGAGGGACTAAAGAACGAGAGGGAGGGGAAGACAGAGGGTGCAATGGATAAACTGTCGTCATTTTATATTTATGTTTTTATGTATGCGCATTGTTTGTCTTTGATGTTGTCGTTTGCACAGTATAGTAGGGTCAGTTGGGCAGCGTGTGAGAGAAAAAAAACAGCACCATGACACAATTCACTCTCCCACAAATTTGGAAATGACATGCTTTACTGCTTGGCATTCGTGCCGGAAGCTCTAATACGAGCATTTCATAGTGTTTTGGTGTCAATCTGAGAACAGCGCAATCTGAGGACATGTACCGACAGTGATAAAAATCAAACATACAGTCCCTAACCCTAACCCTAACCCAACATCATGGTGTTTGGAGTAATCACTAGTGATGGCAACGTTATGCCTCCATTCATCTTTCCACATGGCCTCAGACTCAACACGGATGCTTACATTAAATGTCTGGAGGACGTAGTTCTGTCCTGAGTCAAGAGGAATTGGCTGTTGGAAGACCCTATGTCTAGTAACAGAACTCTGCACCATGCCACACAAGCAGGAGAGCCCATTCATAGCTGTCAGACAATTTCTGCGACCACTTCAACCCTAACATCTGGCTACTTAACTCCCCAGACTACAATCCCATTGATTATTTTGTGTGAGGCGCAGTTGAGCAAGAGACCAACAGAACTCTTTGTAGCACCAAAGATGAATTGAAGACCAAGCAATTGCGAAGTCGTCTGCAGGCCGTGGTTGAAGCCAATGGCGATTTTACTGAATAAACATACTCTTTAGTGTTTCAAGATATTTTTATGAAATTTTAGTAAATATATCTGTTAAAATGAGATGTCAATGTTATTTTCATTTTTGAGTAATTTACATGAAAGTTTATTCACCGCACCCTGTGTGTGTGTGCATATCTATCTATTCATATATTCATAAATAATTAACG
>NC_142944.1:42500685-42505685 GCF_046866305.1 Octopus bimaculoides | reverse complement strand
TGTTAAAATATTGAGCATAAAAGTTAAAGGCTAAAAAAACTTTACCTTCACTTAAACTTTAGAATGAATCATTCTATCATTCTTTTAATGGATTCAGTTACTAGACTGTGGTGTTCATGCTGGAGCATCGACGTCAATTGTTATACCAATATCAATATCACCCCTAGTTATTGCATATGTCAGTTTTTCTATCGATATTACTAAATAGCTGATATTGGCGCAAAGGGATTTAATTCGGATGGACGATGCAGAAATTTATGTAAAAGTATACCATTTTCTGTCCATCCCAGGTTCTTACAAATACCCCACCACACACACACACACACATATACAATGCGCACATGCATACATACATACATACATACATACATACATACATACATATATATATATATATATATATATATATATATATATATATATATATATATATATATATATATATATATATATATATATATATATATATATATTTATATATATATACATTCAGGTGAATATGGTGCTTAAGTTGAGGCACCAGAATTTAGTACGGTATTCTCTATACAATTTAAAAGTAAGGTCATTAAAATCAAAATAAGCAACAAGGATATCCAGAGGTAATGCAGTACGATTGTTTCATGCAACTCCATTTAATTGAACAATGCAATCAATTACATCAATTTAAAATGTATACTAATGTGTCCATCTATTCTAATTTAATTAAATTCTATGTCTTTGTGCAACTGAAGATTGCTCTGCAATTCAATTAGAGGTTATGTTAGACTCATGAAGAGATGGTGTCACCTAAGGGAATACTGGTTCAATACCTAATATTATGTGGGGAATTGAGTTCCTTAAAATAACAGGTATGTATATATAAACCTGGAGATTCTGAAGGTAATAAGAGTTTATTATCAACAACAAATCGAACATTATCTCTTACAGCTGTTTCAGTTATATTCAGTGAATTAATTATGAATTAAGTTCGTATTTCTGAGTATAATATCTTCAGAGGGAAAAAATATACCCTTAGTTGTTTTATATGTTTGTTTATGGATTCATTATAGCAGACTGAAAGATACTATTTATGATTTGTATGTGTTCGTGGCGAGGGGTTTGCAGGTCGGTTGGAGGTAAGATAGAGTAGGTCAATACAATTATAGTGATAAATGAATAAATTAAATAGAGATTATAGAGGAAATTTCAATAATATATAAGGTAAGTATCTAAAGTACATTTATAAATTGTAAATAAAGTTGAGAAAATTTGGCCGTGTCGTAAGTAGCTTGCTTACAAACCACATGGTTCCGGGTTCAGTCCCACTGCGTGGCACCTTGGGCAAGTGTCTTCTACTATAGCCTCGGGCCGACCAAATCCTTGTGAGTGGATTTGGTAGACGGAAACTGAAAGAAGCCCATCGTATATATGTTTATATGTATATGTATATATGTATATGTGTGTATATGTTTGTGTGTCTGTGTTTGTCCCCCCAATATCGCTTGATAACAGATGGTGGTGTGTTTACGTCCACGTAACTTAGCGTTTCAGCAAAAAAGACACCGATAGAATAAGTACTAGAATAAGGCATATATATATATATATATATATATATATATATATATATATATATATATATATATATATATATATATATATATATATATGCCGCTTGGTGTTGGTCTGATTGCGTCTTTTAACTTTGCGTTAAGGCAAAAGTATCAGTCTTTAGAAAAAAATAACAAATACAGGCGTCATCGATTTGTTCAACTAAAACCCTAGAAGGCAGTGCTACAGCATGGCCGCTGTTCACTGACTTTAAACAAGTAAAATATTAACGATAAACGCGGGTTTATTGTCTTGTCTTGATATTTCTGATTATGGCCAGCAGCTGACGAAATCGAGTCTAGCTGTAGGATTTTATTTCAACATTTCAAATTCTCCTTTGTTTTCGAGAAGAATCATGAATGAACACCACTCAATCACTTTCTAACTTCCTCCTTTCTTGGTAAATTTGATGCTTTGTTTGTTATATAACCAATCAATAATTCTTCCGCTTGGAAGAAGATTTGTGTAGTTAGTGAATAATTTTATCTGCTGCCGTCAATCATGTCAGAGAATCTAGAGTTATGTGACTGTCAAAATGGATAAAAATCAACCAAGGTCATTTGGTTCTACGTCGTAATTTCTAAAGAATTTTCATAGTTTCCTTGTTGTTGTTGTTGTTGTTGTTGTTGTTGTTACAACATTTCGAGCTCAAACACGCGCGTACACTCAAAAAATGTCTGTCTTTTATGAGTGCTCTCTTATCAGGCCACAACCAATGTTACCATCCAGTCAACACTTACATCATGATAGAATCACCAGTTGTTGTTGTTGTTGTATCTGTTGTTATTGTCATAATCATCGACACCGTCCTCCTCCTCCTTCTCATCATCATCATCATCATCATCATCATCATTGTCATCATTTTAACCATCATCGTTATCAAGATTATTATTATTGGAAGTACTGTCTCCTAGTGGTTTTGTTAAAAGGTAGGTGAACGTAACGTGAATGGCCCGAGTGAACGGGCCTACTCTAAGCATGCGCCTCGAAATCGAGTGTAGATGAAGTTGAACAGGCACTCGTCAGTTTTGTGAGGTTTCCATGAGCAGCCCCTGGAAGTTTCCCTCTTTTGGGGGATTTGTCATAATTTTTAGTGTTATTGCCTTTTTACACGATCAAATTCCACTCTTTTTGAGTTGTGTTGTCCTGTGCCATTCCAGTCTTTTATATGAACACTCAGTGGTAAATTAAGAAAAAAAAAATATCATTATCATCATCATCATCATCATCATCATCATCATCATCATCATCATCATCGTTATTGTTATTATTATTATTATTGTTGTTGTTGTCATTGTTGTTGTTGTTCTTCTTTTGGATTCAGTCCCACTGCATGATATCTTGAGCTAGTGTTTACTACTCTAGCCTTGGGCCAACCAAAGCCTTGTGAGTGAATTTTCTAGAGAGAAACTGAAAGATGCCCGTCATATATACATATATATATATATATATATATATATATATATATATGTGTGTGTGTGTGTGTGTGTGTGTGTGTGTGTGTGTGTGTGTGTATGCATGTATGTATATAATGTATATATATATATATATATATATATATATATATACGTATATATATGACGGGAATCTTCATATGCGTGTGTGTGTGTGTGTGTGTGTGTGCGTGTGCGTGTGCGCGTGCGCGCGTGTGAATGTGTGTGTGTGTGTGAGAGTGAGTCCAACCACCACTTGACAACTGATGTTGGTGTGTTTAGTTAGCAGTCCGGCAAAAGAGATCGATAGAACAAGTACTAGACTTTAAATGAAAAAAAGTCTTGTGATCGATTTGTTCGACTAAATCCTTTAAAATAGGAATATGACATTAGATAATGTGGTCTAAGACGTAGCATGTCTAAAAAATAGTTTGTGATAGTCATAATTGAACTATCTATGATTACTTCTCTGCTCGATTAGGTCTGTACTTGGAATAAACAACAACAATTATAAACAGTAACTACTTATTACATACACAATAGATATCATCATCCAAGATATATCTAAATAAAAATGGGATGGTCAGAACTGGAACATTTTTTGATCAAAGGTCTGTATGAATTTGGACTGACCTCAGGCTAAACAATTATAGCAACTATGGCTGTTAATATACTAACTGCATTATTACACATTATATAAAGTAGTCTTACATATACTATAGCTGAATATACTATAGCGGAATATACTATAGCTGAATATACTATAGCTGAATATACTATAGCGGAATATACTATAGCTGAATATACTATAGCTGAATATACTATAGCGGAATATACTATAGCTGAATATACTATAGCGGAATATACTATAGCTGAATATACTATAGCTGAGTATACTATAGCGGAATATACTATAGCTGAATATACTATAGCGGAATATACTATAGCTGAATATACTATAGCTGAATATACTATAGCTGAATATACTATAGCGGAATATACTATAGCTGAATATACTATAGCGGAATATACTATAGCTGAATATACTATAGCTGAGTATACTATAGCGGAATATACTATAGCTGAATATACTATAGCGGAATATACTATAGCTGAATATACTATAGCTGAATATACTATAGCGGAATATACTATAGCGGAATATACTATAGCTGAATATACTATAGCGGAATATACTATAGCTGAATATACTATAGCTGAGTATACCATAGCGAAATATACTATAGCTGAATATACTATAGCGGAATATACTATAGCTGAATATACTATAGCTGAATATACTATAGCGGAATATACTATAGCTGAATATACTATAGCGGAATATACTATAGCTGAATATACTATAGCTGAGTATACTATAGCGGAATATACTATAGCTGAATATACTATAGCGGAATATACTATAGCTGAATATACTATAGCTGAATATACTATAGCTGAATATACTATAGCTGAATATACTATAGCGGAATATACTATAGCTGAATATACTATAGCTGAATATACTATAGCGGAATATACTATAGCTGAATATACTATAGCTGAATATACTATAGATGGTATGGTCACAGTTGGAACATCTTTGATCATGTATCTGTATGGATCTGGGTTGACCAGGGGCTGTACAATAACAACTAACCGATAATTCTGTCACAGTATACATTAGAAAATGTTAAACCTAACTACAATATGGCGCAATGCTAACATATACCAAGTGAACTTGTGTCGCTGCCGAATAGTGTCCAAAAAGATCGGAAAAGGTATTTTGAAGGCCAGCACGACAACGGGAAAACGATTTAGTTAAGCGATTTGGGTCAGAATAGAAAAAAAAATGGCGCAATCAAATCAGAGTTGGAAACATATTGTGCCCGGTGGTGTACAACAACAGCTGATGGCCTAGTCGAACACGTGATGATTCTGTGAATTATTATATACTGAAATAACTATAATAACAGCGAC
>NC_142944.1:42493185-42498185 GCF_046866305.1 Octopus bimaculoides | reverse complement strand
TAATACAGTACTTGTACCACGTCCTCGCGTTATTGTTTTTTCTTGTTTGTTGTTCTTTGTTTGGATTCACTATATATATATATATATATATATATATATATATATAAATCTCTGTTGATTCATCAGAAGCAATAAATTCCAGGACTCAATACAAATGTATAGTATTCTTTGATACATTATAACTGAAAGCCTGTGATTTCCTAATGCTATGAGTTTGTCGTTTTCCGATCATCAGCTGGTAAACCGTGTTTGGTTATCTTTTGAATATTCCCTGTCTGAATATTTTTTGATATGAAATGAAAGTTTGAGGCAAAAGCTTATCCTTATTTTCTTTCATTTAGAAATCTTCGTGAAAGACACCATCAAAAATGGCTGCTTCAAGTTCACGCTTGTGATTTCATTTCTGGTTTTCTTGGTAATATTATTATAGCAACGTCATAAACTCCATGCAGTCGAAATCATGAAATTGCGTTGCTGTTTGTAATTTGTCTTTTAATTAGAAGCTCGAACTTCTTTAACCATTTCTCAGCTTCACGTTGCGAACTTATATCAGTGATTAGCAAAAACTGTTTTTAAAAAAGTGACAATATCTAAAGATCTGCTTGCCAACCAGCGTAGATTTGTTTATATCATCCGTAACAGAGTCTTTCGGCAAAAGTGACCGATAGAAACAAGTTCTGAGACTGATTGGTTCGAGGAAATTTTTCAAGGTTGTACTCCAGCGTGGCTGCAGTTTTATGACTGAAAAAAGTAATTAATAAAGAATATAAGCAATTCGAAATATAATTAGAAAACTATTTTGCATTTGTTTTTCTCCAAAGCTCTTACAAGATGTATCACATATTCAACAATTCATTTACTAAATGCATGACACGTGATGATATTTTTCGGAACAAAGACACTGCTCAATGCATAGTTTTAGTTCGGAATTTTCTGAATACATTCTGAGTCCAAGGAATCAAACAGTTATTTCATTTTTTTTTTTTTGTAGTAATATGTGTGAGTCTGTCGTCGTATAAGAAGTCTAACTGGTACCGTGATTTGAGAGAGGACAGGGAAAGTTTGGTGAATAGGAACAAAAAAAAAAAGAAAGAAAATTTAAATGCTTATATCGTCATAGTAAGGGCTCTGGTCTACTGACTGATCTGACGCCCCTGGATGAGAGAGAGTCGGTATGATTCTTTAGAGATGATATTTTCAAAGGAATTTAAAAACCTTTGCTGTTGGTGTAAGAACGACAAAATATTTATTTGTAAATGTGAAAACGTTGTCTCTGCAAGCAGCAGACATAGAGTTTTGCTTCTCTTGCCCCAACTGTAAGAATTTTTACGATCCTTTCAAATTTCGTCTCATAGTCTTACCAATTCTCTATCACCCAGGGGCATTAGATCAGTCAGTAGACCAAAGCCTTTACTATTTTTTGTCTTTTACTTGTTTCAGTCATTTGACTGCGACCATGCTGGGGCACTGCCTTGAAGGATTTTAGTCGAAGAAATCGACCCAAGAACTTATTTTTAAGCCTGATACTTATTCTATCGATATCTCTTTTGCCGAAGCGCTAAGTTACAATGACGTAAACACACCAACACCAGTTGTCAAGCGGTAGTGGGGGACAAACACAGACGCGCATACACACACATATACGACGGGCTTCTTTTAGTTTCCATCTACCAAATCCACTCACACGGCTTTGCTCGGCCCGATGCTGTAGTAGAAGACACTTGCCCAGCGTGCCACGCATTGGAACTGAACCGGGAACCATGTGGTTGAGAATGAAACTTCTTACCACACAGCCACGCCTGCGCCAATTATGCTGGATTCAGGATTTTGATATTCTTTTCCGTTCCTATTCACCAAGTTCTCGCTTTTCCTTACAAATCACGGATTCATCAAAAGTTTCATCATTGAGGACAACGCTTTTGCTATTTGCTTTCTCCGACATTAAATCGCAGTCGCTCTTCTGAGCGACAGCAAAGTTAATAAGATAAGTTAGGTATGAGCACTTAGCTGCAGTATTTAGGGTTTATGATATCCCTGTATTTCTTTTTCTTTCTTTGTGGTCGTAGTTGTAGCAAACCCTATAATTTCTCAGCTGCTGCTGCTGCTGCTGCTATTGCTGTTCTTATCTCCGTTGTTGTTGTTGTTGAACGTGTTGATCATTTCCTTGGTGTGATGGCTGAGTTAGACGACGTATTTTCAACCTGACCATCACTCATCCGTAATTCAAGCTTGGAGTAGACTTTTCTTTCGTCTCTTTTAAAGTGCACTCGTCGCACCTACAGAGACGAAGGTCTTTTGCGACAACTTCATACGGCCCACAGTTCACGTTGCACAAAAATTAGCCTGTCACTGGTGCTGTTGACCCTGCCACCGGCGCTGTTGGCCCAGTCGCTACTGCTGCCACCACAGCCGCCGCCTCCACCGCTACTCCCACTGCTGTTGTTTTCCCCACATTTGTAGTTGTTGCTTAATCCCAATTGTACTCTAACCAACAAAATGTAAGACAAGGTTGAAGGCATTTAAGTTTTCTGTATATCTAAATCTAGGTGGAATTAAGTCAAATCTGGTGCCACACAGTGGGACTGAACTAGGAACCATGTGGTTGGGAAGCAAATTTCTTCCTAGAAGGTCATGTCTAAATATTTATAACACCATCCAATATATCATTAACCTTCCTGTTTTAGAAAATAATTTTTTGATTTTAGTGCCGGATGGGGTCAGACGGATTGCTGCAACGTCAGCACGAAGAAAAGGAAAGGGAGGAGGAGGAGGAGGAGGAGTAGGAGGAGGAGGAGGAGGAGGAGGAGGAGGAGGAGGAGCTGAGTAGTAGTAGTAGTAGTAGTAGTAATCATGAAAGGTTGGGAATCACTATCGGCCATGGGTGTCTTGAAGACGATAAAATGTTATTTACGCTATCGGTACTCGTGTGAAAGCTTTGCATCCATCAACCCTTCCACCCGAATCCTCCCTTTAGTTCTTCCATCCATCCATTCATTTACGCAACCAACCAACCAACCAACCAACCATCCATCCATCCATCCATCCATCCATCCATCCATCCATCCATCCACCGTCACTCTATCCATACATTCATTCATTTATCTACCTCTTTGTCTGTCTGTCTGTCTACCTATATCTATCTTTCTATCTACCTCTCATATCTATCTCTCTGTCTATTTATCTATCTGTCTGTCTGCCTCTCTGTCTGTCTCTCTGTATGTCTATCTATCCGTTTGTTTGTCTGGATGTCTGTATGTCTATCTATCTGTCTTTCTGTCTTAATGTTTGTCTATCTATCTATCAATCTATCTGTCTGTCTGTCAGTCTATGTGTCTATCAATCTATCAATTTATCTCTCTATGTCCAATCTCTCTCTCTCTCTCTCTCTTTCTCTATCTATCTATCTATCTATCTATCTATCTATCTATCTATCTATCTATCTATCCATCTTTCTATCTATCTATCTACCTATCTATCTATCTCTTTATCTGTCAATCCATCAATCCATACATACGCGACACGCATGCACGCAGCATTCTTCTGTCTACTTACACTATAAACCTACATAACCAACAAGAGACCCACACAACCAGCCAACCAGCCAACCAAGCCTTCCAGCCAGCCCGCCAACCAAGCCTTCCAGCCAGCCAGCCAGCCAGTCAGCAGATAGTTACGAACCAGCCAACGATCCAACTAAAGCAATGCTGCTTATTGTATTGTGTGAACGAGCTATCAGCAAGTGTCAAACTATGGCAGCTGATAAGGATACTCTCTATAAACAAGTAGAAGAATGTAAAAGACATAAAAAGAAAGAAAAAAATTGCTAGCAAAACAGAGAGAGTGAGAGAGAAAATGAATTTCACAACTTATTCGCTACTTTATTCGTATAAAGAAGATACCAGACGTCATGCCTGTCACCCCACCAGCTTACGCTGCTAAAACCACCAAACGCCATAATTTCCTATCATAAATACACACACACACACACACACACCTATATATATATATATATATATATATATATATATATATATATATATATATATATATATATATATATACATATATACATATATATATGTGTGTGTGTATTTAAAAGCTTTTGCAAAAAGTACTTGATACAGACCGTCACAATATTTAGAATTAAGATGCATTAAAAATCTATTTAAAATATATTCTCTCTTTTTGCTTTTAACAGAATATCGCTAACCTTTGCGGAAGAAGTTTGTGTCTCATGAGTATCCTATGTCTAGCGTGTGTTTTATGTGTAAGCGCTTTCGTTGTTAAACTTTTCAAATACGTGTTCCGGATCCAGAAGTGGTTTTTAGTAATGGCGTTGACTATTTCCGGCTTAGTTTCGGATTTAGAATACTTACAAAGTATTGTATTTTTGCCTTTCGTAGTTGATCAGTTCCATCTTTCATTTTGTTAATATTTGAAGTTTTCCATTTGCACGTATGTCTGGATGTTTATACTACATGGAAAATTAATCGTTAATTTGTTGTTTATACACGTTTACAAGATTGATTAGTCTTGTTCCTGTTTCCCCAATGTAATTTTTGTTGCATTCTGGGCATGTGATGCAGTAGATGCCACTCATGTCATAACCATCGGAGCGCAGTTCGCGAGATGATTGTGAGAGATCTGTGTCAGCATATGCCCACAACGCTACCACAGTGGTGTCGAAAAGTAAACTCATCGAAATGATCGGCACTTCTCTCAGGGACTACGAGGCAGTATCAGGTGAGAAAATTAACCAGGAAAACTCAGTGGGCTTACGGCTCGGCACCTGGAGAAGCAAATCCGTGCCGTCCAACTACATCGTTGGGCACTGGACTGACGTTGGGCACTGGACTGACGTTGGGCACTGGACTGACGTTGGGCACTGGTTCGATCCGGACTTCCAGATAGACAAAAACTAGGATGAGGTAACGAGCAGGGTGACTACTCTCACCCTGAAATAGGCCGAGAGAAAGTTATCCCTGAAAGCTCGGGCAGAG
>NC_142944.1:42468185-42485685 GCF_046866305.1 Octopus bimaculoides | reverse complement strand
TGTATGTATGAATGCATGTATGTATATATGTATGTAAGTATGTCATGTGCGTATGTATGTTTGTATTACGTAGTTCGTATATATAAATCTATGTGCGTATCAATGTACATGCGTATGAATGTATGCATGCACATATGCATGCGTGCACGTATGCATTCATTTGTGCAAGTATGTATGTGTGCATGTATGTAACAGTTTATTATTGTGGTATGTATGTATATATGTATGTATGTAATGTATATAAGTATGTATATAAGTATGTATGTATGCATGCACATATGCATGGATGCACGTATGTATGCATACGAGTATGTATGTATGCATGTACGTGTGTATGTAAATAATTATCCATGTACGTATGTACATACGCATGTATGTATGTATGCTTGTATGCATGTATATTTGTATGTATGTATGTATGTATGTATGTATCTATGTATGTATCTAACAGTTTATCATTGAGATCGATTTAATATTCTTTTCTACTCTAGGCACACGGTCCGAAATTTTTGGGGAGGGACCAGTCGATTAGATCGACCCCAGTATGCAACTGGTACTTAATTTATCGACCCCGAACGTATGAAAGCCAAAGTCGACCTCCGCGGAATTTGAACTCAGAACAGAAAGGCAGACGAAATACCGCTAAGCATTTCGCCCGGCGTGCTAGCTTTTCTGCCAGCTCGCCACCTTGTGGTCGATTTGATATTGGTATGAAACAAATAGAAAAGGAATTATAGTAGTACAGGACGAAGACTATATAGCTGCTTACTCAAGAACCAATGAAGTAATAGGAGATCTAAATATCCTTGTAATACATCGAAAATGTGAATAGAATTATAAAAGCTTTCCTTACTGGAATAAGCAATAATGAAGTACCGGATGTATTTAATCCAGTGGTATTCGACTGCGTTCCATATTGCCCCTTGAGAGTCCATATAAGGTTTTTGTTGTTAAGTAAACCTGCAATAAACTGGATAATTTCTACAATATTAAATAAATCTGCAATAAACTGGATATATTTCTACAATGCACAAAATATTTAAATAATTGTTTTATAGGCGCAGGGGTGGCTGTGATAAGTAGTTTGCTTATCAACCACATGGTTCTGGGTTCAGTCCCACTGCGTGACGGCTTGGCCAAGTGTCCTCTGCTATAGCCTCGGGCCGACCAAAGCCTTGTGAGTGGATTTGGTAGCCGGAAACTGAAAGAAGCCCGTCATATATGTGTATGTGTGTGTGTTTGTGCGTGTGTGTGTTTTTGTGTGTGTGTTTGTGCCCCACTATCGTTTGACAACCGATGTTGGTGTGTTTACGTCCCCGTAACTTAGCGGTTCTGCAAAAGAGACCGATAGAATAAGTACTAGGCTTACAAAGAGTAAGTCCTGGAGGTCGATTTGTTCGACTAAAAGCGGTGCGCTCCAGCAAGGCCACAGTCAAATGACTGAAACAAATAAAAGAAAAAAGAAAAAAGAAATACAATTCCTAATAACATTAGATTAGACATCGAATGACTATGAGGTTCCCGCCCTCAGAATAAAACAGGAACCAATAAGCAAAAAAGAAAGAAAAAATTGTTGAAAACCATTGCTTTAGAATCTGGTAACTTTTTCTTTCTAATTTTGGCACAGTACCCCAGCAGTGGTGAGGGTAAGAAGTAAGTCGATTACATCGATCCACTGCTCAACTATTAATTATTATATCGATCACGAAAGGAAGAAAGGCAAAGTCGATCTCGACCAAATTGGAACCCAGATCGTAAGGAGTAGGAAGAAATGCCACTAAGCGCGTTGTCCGAAGTGCAAAAGATTCCGCCATATTGCAACCTTTATTGAGATTCTAATAATTCATTCTAGATATGAATGGAATTATAATAGAAGCCTTAGACTATTTAGACGCAAGCTCATTTTGTTCGTATAAGTACCAATTAAATACTCGGGTCAATTTAATATTCTTGTAATGCATCCTAAATGGAATAATAACTGAATTCTAAAATGATCTTGAATCTTACTCGTTTTTACTTTGTGTAAGTAGCAATTAAAATACCAGACTTAATGTCTTACTCTTATGAAACGTCTTGAATAAGAATGGAATATTAAAAGAAGACTAAGACATCATCGCCATCATCATCATCATCATCATCATCATCATCATCATCATCATCATCATCATCGCCATCATCATCATCATCATCATCATCATCATCATCATCATCGCCATCATCTTCATCATCATTATCATTATATTCATCATTCTATTCACTTGAGAAAAAACATGTCACTCCTTCCCCTCGGCACGATAACGATGTGTATGTTTTTGCCCTTTGAAACTAAGTGTTCATGTCGATATAAGAAAGTACACTCGGTTCCACTTGATTGGAAAGCCATAATAATAACATAGCTGGTAATCTTCTACAATACACTGGCTTACTTGTATTGTTTTCAATCTGATGCCCATCCAACCTATGTATATCTGTACAATGTGAAAGTAACATTTAATTGCTAGTATGCGTGGAAGCTACACGAGACATTGAATAGATAGCGGTCCATTCTTGGAAATCCTTGCATGTGTAGATAATATGCAATGTTAGGCTGAAGCAATAAAATATACTGTATTTATTACCGTAAATAATACAGTAAGAATGTTTAAAGCTATGAAGAAACGTTGGTATGTCTTGATGCGATACTGTTTACACAGTGAAGCGAAGAGAACTGGTCCCGAGTTTGCAAATAAAATTTAATGTTACGTGTCTATTCGTTTGTTATTTGGCCAAGTGGAGCTAAATGGCATAAAATATCTCATTAAGTCCATGATTCAAACTTGAAGGTTTTTTGGCTTCTCTACTGGCACTCAGCGTTCGGCATCAAAAGCTATGCGTTCTTAGTTTTCTTTTATTTACTTTTCCTCTCTTTTCTTCTCTCTCTCAGTCTCTCTCTCTCACTGCGTCTATCATTTCACTATCTTCTTCATCACTTTCTTTCTCGAAGATATATATATATATATATATATATATATATATATATATATATATATATATATATATATATATGTATGTATGTCTGTCAAAGAAATAAATTTGCGGAAGATATTCTAATACTACTATAGATGTCAAACAGATTAATTAGGTAATATTTGAGAGCAATATACTTACTTTTTGTTGGTGTAAAATAGTCATACAAAATTATCTTACAACCTTTCTATCCTACGCTCTACTTACAGAATTATTCCTCAATTCAAATTCATAAGTGTCTATCATAATCGTATGTTATGGTTTCCAAAGTGCGTGTAAGTACATGGTGATCTACAGTATATACACGCACGTACACACACACACACACACACGTTTACGAATTTGTTTTGCAAGATTCCTGATGTGAAATCATTTTTTTTTTTTTGCTTTGTAAAGGCATGCTCTATATATTTGTTCTTCACTCGTTTATTTTTGTTCTTATTTTATCGTATGTCCGTTGTCTCGAAATCTTTTGTCACACATCTGTGACCTCTTCAGCGACCCTTTCCATCCACGTATATCCCCCTGCTCCACCTTGTCCAATACATACATGCATACATACATATATACACACATACATACATACATGGGGAGGTGTATATGTATATATTGGTTTCATAATTTGGCACAGGGCCAGTAATTTCGGGTGAAGAGGAAAGTAAATTATATGGACTCCAGTATTCAACTGGTACTTATTTTATCGACCTAGAAAAGATGAAAGGCAAATTTGACTTCAGCTGAATTGGAACTCAGAACGTAAAGGCGACCGAACTGTTGCTAAGCATTTTACCAGGCCTGCTAACGATTCTGCCAGCTCGACGTCTTAGCAATAATAATAATCCTTTCTACTATAGACAAAAGACCTGAAATTTGGTGGGAGGGGATAAATCGAATAGATCGACCCCAGTACTCAATTGGTACTAAATTTATCGACCCCGAAAAGATAAAAGGAAAATACGATCTCACTGGCATTTGAACTCAGAATACAACGAGGGACGAAATGCAGCTAAGAATCTCACCGGCGTGCTAACGACTCTGCCAACTCGCCGCTTTCAACATAATAATAATAATTGCTTTAAATCTTGACACGAGGCTAGCAGATTTTAAGGGGAGGGGAAAGTCGATTGCATTAAACTCCTTCACTTGGCCGGTACTTATTTTATCGGTCCCGAAAGGACGGAAGGGAAAGTCGAACTTAGCGGAATTTGAGTTCAGAATGTATAGACGGACGAAATGCTGCTCAGTATTTTGTCCGGAGTGCAACCATTCTGTCAGCCCGTTGACTTAATCTTATATTATAAAAATGAAGCGGACCTCCGTCACAACCTCTATTAGAGGTCTATTAAAGGGAGGGAAAGAAGGGAAAGAATCAAAATGTACGTCACAATGGAAGTTGAGATTCATCATGGATATCAAGTGGACCGACCATATCGCCAGCACCGAAGTCCTCATCCGAGCCAAGATATCCAGTATACTCACCTTGCTCCAGCAGCGTCTTTTGCGCTGGCTCGGTCATGTACATCGCATGCCGGGCGGAAGGATCCCAAAAGATCTCCTGTATAGGGAATTGGCCACCGGCACAAGAACACGAGGATGACTTCATCTTCGTTTCAAGGACATCTGTTGGATGGATATGAAGTCGTTTGATCTGGTCCTCCTGAGATGGGAGGAGGTCGCAAATGATCGCACACGCCGGAGACAAATACTGCGAAAGAGGATGAAGCGAGAGGAAGTAAAATAGGAACTCGCCAGCAAAGAAATGCTCACTCGACTGAAGGCAAAACCAGTAGCGCCAACAGAGAGCTCCTTCAAATGCAGTCGATGTATGCGTGACTGCCATTCCCGTGTTGGCCTATACAGCCACAACAGATACTGCACCACCATCAGTAGCTGACACGATTTCTTTGGGCGCAGATCCATGACCTCTCGAGACCGATGGATGCCTACTACTACTACTACTACTACTACTACTACTACTACTACTACTACTACTACTACTACTGCTGCTGCTGCTGCTGCTACTGCTGCTGCTGCTGCTGCTGTTGCTACTACTACTACTACTACTACTACTACTACTACTACTACTACTACTACTACTACTACAAAATAGTAGTGGAAGAAATCAGCACCGCAGACCAGCAAACTGTGATACCATAAACAGCACAAGGAGGACAACTCATCTGCAAGTCCACTAACAAACAACAACTAACCGACACACTTCTCAATACTTCTCTTCCTGCCGACACAAGACGTGATGCGAACATGACGAAACCGCGTCGTCGCGCCATATCGAAACCACCTTGTAAGATGTGTTATGGCGAAGGCAAAAATAATCAGCTAAAAAATTAAATGCGCCTTAAGTTGAAAGCCAAAATCCCTCCAGTTTAAGTTTTGGTTTCTCCCTTTTGTAATTCAATCTTCATAGGCATTAAAGTGATTTCTCCATTCGTTCTAGTACAGGATTTTTTAGACATTATTCTTTTACTTGTTTCAGTCTTTTGATTGCGACCATGCTGGAGCTCCGCCTTGAAGGACTTAAAGTCGAACAAATCGACCACGGGGCTTATTTTGTAAGCCTAGTATTTATTTTATCCGTTCTTATGCCGAACCGCTAGATTACAGGGTCATGAACAAACCAACACCGATTATCAAGCGGTGATGGGGGACAAACACAGCACAGACACACACACACACACACACACACACACACACACATACACACACACACACACACACATATATGTACACACACATACACATATGGATACACACATACCCACATAGGTATACAACGGGATTCTTTCAGTTTACATCTACAAAATCCACACACGAGGCTTTGATTGATCCGAGGCTATAGTAGAAGACACTTACTTGCCAAAAGTGTTACGCAGTGGAATTGAACCCGGAATCATGTGGTTGGGCAGCAAGCTTCTTACCACACAGTCACACCGTCACCTATGCTCTGTTTACTTTTACTTGTTGCATTTTATTTTTCCTTCATAACTGACACTTCTAATTTTTTTCTGTATTTTCTCGAATGACTTGAAGACAAATAACAGTTTTGTAGTTTGTATTCTGTAGCTATACTCGTATGTATCAGTTCTCTGCAATTTTTCAATGGGTGTATTTTTAACCCGGCAAAAGATTTAATAAATTCCTTATTACACTAAAAATTACTCGTCGTATGCGTTCTATGAACTGCCTTGTGTTTGCATGTGTAATGCATAATTTCGCGTACAATTGGTGCTGTAGGTGTTGTCGTCACTATTAATGCTATTATAATACTTAGGTAACTTTATGTGTTGTGCTACGTCATTGAGTGTTAATTATGCTAGATGTGTCTGTATTGTAAGTATCTGAAATGAATACTTAGCAGAAAGTGAATTGTTGTATGAAATTTCCTATTGAGTTTCAAGTGTCTTTTATGAAATGTTGCCTTAACGGGGTTGTTTATAGAGACAGAGTGTGAAATGGCGAAGCTCGATATATTTCTCATTTACGTTTTTAGCATTGTTATTCCTTATCAAGCATAAATCTTCCAATAATTGTTAGATAACCAATTTCATTAATTTCATACTCTACATCCCAATTATTCCTATTCTATGATCCTTGTATTCTCATGATTTTCGTCAATTAGAGATCTGGTATTTTAGTATATGTTTTTTATAATTATTCCTGCAGTGGTTGGACTTGGCCCTTCTTGTCAGTCCAGGCAGGCATGCCATAGATTATTAGACATGCCCTTTGTTTTGTACATGTGTATACCAATTCCTTAAATGTTGATACAGTCTTATACTACTTAGTGACAGGGTAGGCATATGCTTGTACCATTTAGTATCGGCGTTGGTACAAGCATATGCCATTTCTTCGCGACGTTGGTGCATGCTTAAAACACTTCTTCACGGCTAAGTGACTGTACATTGTCCAATGCAACATGGCTGTCGACTCCATCATCTTTGTGTATATATTCCGATTTTACAAGGACTAAACAGTCAAGAATGACGAGATCAATCGTCGCATTAATTGCATAATTCTGCACATGGTGTTTGGCTCTTCCTTTTTTTTTCTTTTTCCTTCTGTTCTCTTTTTAAATTCGAATCATTTCTTGCCTCTAATGCTATTAGGAAAAATACAAAATAAATAAATATAAGCACAAAGAACCAACTCGTAACAGAATTGCGAGAAATTCCTTTCTTTCGTTATCTTAACGTCAATACATTTAATTGACATTATGTAAGTATTGAAAGAGCATTGCCTTTCTAGGTGAATGCCGAAGATGCAAATAAGACAAAAATAATCCTTACGAGAAACCCCTTCAGATAAAATGAATAGTAACAATATGTACGTTGCGTCTGACATTACTTTAACCTATGTTACACAGCGTAGATGTGGTCATCTTCACATTATCTTGAAACATGCATAACTGTACGATCCTGTAAGCAAACTGCCAATCAGCAATCCAATCAGATAAACAACCAATCAGATGAAGAGACAATTAGACAGCTAGCCAACCAGCGAACGAAGAGGCCGACCGCGTTTTGAAGAAGCTGCTGGCTTAAATAACAACGATTTTATGCGGTAATGTAATATGTCGTCTTCTCTGACAGGTTTATATTTTATATTGTTACGGAAGATGCACATACATAGATGTATGTATATAAACATGCGTATATAACTACGCAGACACATACATACAGGCATATTTGCAAATATGCATACAGACACGCTCAAATTATGTATGCTTGCAGACTTACAGAGATACAGACAAGCACACGCACGCAAATATACACGTATACATACATGCATAGACACGTCCATAATACACTTACATGTGTGCATATATATTTATGTACGTTTTTGCATGTATATATGTATGTATGTATTTATGTATATGTGTATGTATGTTTGTGTGTATGTATGTATGTGGGTGTATGTATGTGTATGTAGGCATGTATATATATATATATGTGTATGTATGTATGTATGTATCTTTATGCATGCACACGCGTACACCTAATATGCGAGTAAGTCGATGAGGACAACAATTTTGAAAACAAAACTCGTAAAAATAACCTAATCAAACCGAAAGACAAAAATATAACATTCAAAATATGTCGACCATTTTGGACAAGTAAAACTAAAGTCATACTACAGCAATATTAAATATAAAAATGTAAAACATATTTTCATATTTGTTGTGAGCGATAGAAGCAGTGTTAGTTCAAAATCGCTATCTGTATATTATACTTAAAGCAGATACATCGTTAAAGGCTTGATAACTGTGGTATTCATCTCGAGATGGCTTATACATTTTCATATATTGAATTATGTTTTATTATATAATCGTTTTACACCCTTCTCTTCACCACAAAATGAATGAATAAAAACAAAGAAAAAAAGGAAAAAATTGCCAAAAGGAAAAAATTGCCAAAAGGAAAAAAAGAAAGAAAGAATGAAAAAAAAAAAGGGAAATAGTAGGCAGGCGGTAAAGAGAGGAAGGAAAAGAAGGAAAGAAAGACGGAAAGTTAACATGGATCAGCCGCAAGATGACAAACAATGTTGTTTAGAAAATGGTTAATTAAACTATCTTTGATTTTTGTTCCTACAAAAAGGTGCCAATTTTCGGATTGGTTCTTGACACCTTAGTTCAAAGATAACGTTTGATCTAATTTTCAGTTGATTTGACATTATAGTTAGTGTCTTATTTCTTCTCTGTCTCTGTCTGTCTGTCTGTCTGTCTCTGTTTTCCGCTCTCTCTCTCTCTCTCTCTCTCTCTCTCTCTGTTTCTCTTTCTCTTTCTTCCTCTCCTTGGCGTGCACGCATGCGAATGACAGTAAGTTACTACCAGAAATCACATCTATTACTGCCGATATCGCTTTAATAATAATAATAATAATAATAATAATAAAATTCAGACAAATGCATAACAAAAACACCAGGACTTACAAATATATATAACATACAGAAAATAGCACCACTGGGCACTGCACACATCCTACGCAAAACACTTTCAATACAGTAGCCATAAGAGCATCACAGCAAACCACAGCACATACCCAAGGCGCACAGAGCTGCGCTCGGTAGTGAAGTGAAAGCACGTTATAAAAATAAAGCTACTGAACAATAATAATAATAATAATAATAATAATAATAATAATAATAATAATAATAATAATAATAATTTTTTTATTCTTTTACTTGTTTCAGTCATTTGACTGTGGCCATGCTGGAGCACCACCTTTAGTCGAGCAAATCGACCACAGGACTTATTCTTTGTAAGCCTAGTACTTATTCTGTCGGTCTCTTTTATCGAACCCCTAAATTACGGGGACGTAAACACACCAGCATCGGTTGTCAAGTGATGTTGGGGGGACAAACACAGACACACACATATATACACACACGCACCCATACATATATATATATATATGTATATATACGACGGGCTTCTTTCAGTTTCCGTCTACCAAATTCACTCACTTTGGTCGGCCCGAGGCTATAGTAGAAGACATTTGCCCAAGGTGCCACGCGGTGCGACTGAACCCGGAACCATGTGGTTCGTAAGCAAGCTACTTACCACACAGCAATAATGATAATAATAATAATAATAATAATAATAATAATAATAATAATAATAATAATAATAATAATAATTCTTAATGGAAAGGATGCATGGAAAATTTCATAAGGATGTTGAAGATAAGACAGACAGAGAAAAAAGATGGCTATGGATGACTAACATTGATTTAACATCGGAAACGGAGGCTCTAATCTGTGCTGCCTAAGAGCAAGTGTTAATAACCAATTACTTCAAATACAGAACAGACAGCACATCAGAAAGTGATAAGTGCAGAACTTGTGGACAAAATGGTGATACTGTATGGCATATTACCAGTCAATGTATGCCACTAGCCCAGAAGGAATATAAGAGACGTCATGACAATATAGCAAGGATTATCCATTGGACAATTTGCAATAAGTATGGACTTGACAGTGCAAAAAAGTGGTACGACCATAAACCTGAAGGCATCGTCGAAAATAGAAACGCAAAGATCCTATGGGATTTTATGATTCAGTGCGACCATGAGAAAGAGAACAGGAAGCCAGACATAGTCTTATTTGAGAAAGAAAACACACTCTGCTGGATCATAATAGCATGCTCAGCAGACAAGTTATGCGATAAGGAAGAAAGAAAAGTCGAGAGATATGACAGGTTAGCTAGGGAGGTTAAGCAGTTGTGGTCGATGAAAAAGGTTGTAGTAGAACCAATAATTGTCGGAGCCCTGGGAACAGTGAATAAAAATCTTGAGAAGTACGTGGAACAAATAGGGGCTGCAATAAGGGTGGAGCACTTGCAGAAAACAGCACTGTTTGCAAACGCTCGAATACTCCGGATAGTGCTCGAAAAATGTGTTACCTTAGTTCACTGGTAGTGAACAGCTGACACCGTAGTACATCACTAGCATTAGAAGCTGTGCAAAGGCAATAATAATAATAATAATAATAATAATAATAATAATAATAATAATAATAATAATAATAATAATAATAATAATAATAATTTATTTTTTGAACCAGTGGAAGACACGCGAGATGTCGAAATATTGTTCACAAGATAGCAAATGGCACTCTTCTTTTAATTTTGACTCTATATCTTCAGGAGGAGTTACCTCAATCCTTTCTATATTAATAATAATAATAATAATAATAATAATAATAATAATAATAATAATAATAATAATAATAATAATAATAATAATAATAATAACAATAATAATAATAACAATAATAATAATAATAATAACCCTTTCTAATATAAGCACAAGGCCTGAAATTTGGGGGAGGGGTATAATCGATTACATCGACCCCAGTGCTCAATTGGTACTTAATTTATCGACCCCGAAAGGATGAAAGGCAAAGTCGACCTCGGTGGAATTTGAACTCAGAGCGAGCGGCAGACGAAATACTGCTATGGATTTTGCCCGGCGTGCTAACGATTCTGCCAGCTCGCCGTCTAATGATGATGATGATGATGACGATGATGACGATGATTATGATGACAGTATTACTAGTAGTAGTAGTAGGAGGAGGAGGAGGAGTAATAGTAATCATATCCACAATACCAAGAACTACCACAACGACGTTGACGATGATTACACTTTAATCGCTGCACACACTGCCTTCGGCACCACCACCACCACCACCACCACCACCACCACCACCACCATCATCCATAACACGATTGTCACAACCATCACCACGGTCACCACTACCATCACCATTTTCCCAATCCATTCATAGACATTTCCACATCAACAATCACTAACGCCTTAAGACACCATCGTACTCCATTATTACCACGATCATTGCAACCATCAATGCTATTTAAAACTGACACAAAAACAGCCATTATCTTCAGCCGCCAATAATGTCCCACGACCGCTTCCATTATAAACTGCAACGTTCATTAAAAGTCATCAACAACTAACTCACTCATTCGCCAACACTACCGACGCCGCCGCCACCACCACCACCACCAGCACCACCACAACTACCACCACCATCACCACCACCACCATAATCTCATCATCACCATCACCATCACCACCACTACCATCAACGCGATCACTGTGAACACCACTACCATTACCACCACCACCACCATCACCACCATCACCACAACCACGACGACGACGACCACCACCACCACCATCACCACCACCACCACCACCACCACCATAATCTCATCATCACGATCACGATCACCACCACTACCATCAACGCGATCACTGTGAACACCACTACCATCACCACAGTATGTGCACCAATACAACCACTACCACTCATTGCATTCACCAACGTCAACATCACTTCCATTATGAAAACTCTATCACCACATCAATATCGCCAAGAACGCTGTTTATACCATCACTTCAAGCACTACCACCACCACCATCACCACCACTATTACCACCACCACCAACAACAACAAGAGCGTTACCACACTCACCAACATCAGAAGCAACAGTTTACCAATTTTGCCATCATCAAATCTTCTACCACCACCATCACCACCACCACTAATACTATCACTACTACCATTGCTACTACTACTACTACTACTGCTACTACTACTACTACTGCTACTACTACTACTGCTGCTGCTGCTGCTACTACTACTACTACTACTACTACTACTACTACTACTGCGAAAGGATCGCCTCAGCGGATTATTTCTGGCAGTGTGCACAACCCGCTAGAAGTAGCAGTCAAATCTCGTTTAAATCTCATTTTAACGTCTTAAATTCGACAATGCAAGTCAAGTCCCCTATATATGAATGAACGAAGAAAACAAAAAAAACTATAATGATAATTGTAACAGCCTGGAACGCCTTTCATTATAGGTCTGTTCAAAAACATCAAGACTGTCTTGGGGGCTAAAGCGCTTTCACCGCCTCCGCCACTAGTACCACCACCACCACCACCACCACCACCACCACCATCAACACAGTAACGCCAACAGCAGTAAAAACAACAACAGTAACTAGAGATCACAAATGCACTGCTACAATAAACCCCTCCACCGCTCCACTTTCATCGTTATCAATAAACACCGCCGCTTTCGCCTCCACCATCACTACCGCAACCAACACTCACACCACCACCACCACCACTGCTAACAGTAATAATCATTTAAGACGACCGCCATTATCATTTCTACTATTTGCACTAAACACAGCTACTGTTGCCATCATAACCACCACCTTCGGCATCTTCGCCAGCACTATCATTATCTATTCTTTTACAATAGTTACAGCCACCGTTAAAATCACTACCACCATCACCATCACGATCTCCACCACAACCATCCCACCACCACCACCACCACCACCACCACCACCACCACCACCACCACCACCACCACCACCACCACCACCACCACCACCACCACCACCACCACCACCACCACCACCACCACCACCACCACCGTCAGCGTAGCTCTAACGCCGCCACTGTCGCCACACTGCTATTACCACAATCAGCATGATCCGTGGATATTGGGCCGGCGGGTTTTTATTCAAACGATCACGTATCGTGTGTTTTTCTTTGAGCTTAGCCACGTCTAAAGCAAACAACATTTCTTTGGGTGTTAAAGACGAACAAATGATTAAGATAAATCTGAGGAATTTGTTACTGCCGTTTTGTTACTGCTGTTTACCGACACTGCTATTTGTGAAGCTTCAGTAGTTGTTGTTATTGCTGTTGTTATTGTTGTTGTTATTGTTGTTGTTGTTGTTCTTTCTGTTGCCGTTTAAACTGCTACTGTGCTGTTGGCTGTTGCTTTCGTTGCTCATCAGTTTGTCTTTGCTCGTAGTCACATACGAGATAATGTATTATATTATTAAACCATTGACTCCGTTTTCCTTTTTGTAATATGACAAACGGCAATTCCTTGCATAGTCACACGTTTGGACAGTAGGATTACGAGCGGAGATAAGGGGGCGAGAAAGTGGTTAAGTTTATTGTGCCTTCGTTTGACTTTTATATCAAAGTTAAATGGTCGTTATTTTTGGTTTTCATTCTTTTTTAAATTACTGCGTTCATAAGCTTTCGCTTGACAAGGGAGATCACTGTGATATGTATGTATGTATGCATGTATCTATGTATGCATGTATGTATGTATGTATGTATGTATGTATGTATGTATGTATGTATGCGTGTATGTATGTATGTATGCGTGTATGTATGTATGTATGTACGTATGCATGTATGCGTGTATGTATGTATGTATGTACGTATGTATGTATGTATGTATGTATGGATGTATGTATGTATGTATGTACGTATGTATGTATGTATGTATGCATGCATGCCTGTATGTAAGTATTATGTATGTGTGTATGTATGTATGTATGTATGTACGTATGTATGTATGTATGTATGTATGTATGTACGTATATATGTATGTATGTATGTATGCATGCATGCATGTATGTATGTATTATGTATGTGTGTATGTATGTATGTTTGTATGTACGCATGTACATGTGTATGTATGCATGTTTGTATGTATGCATGTATGTATGCATGTATGTATGTATGTATGTATGCATGTATGTATGTATGTATGTATGCGTGTATGTATGTATTATGTATGTATGTATGTATGCATACATGTAAGTATGTATACATGTATGCATGAAAACACGTATGTATGTATGTATGTATGTAGGTATCTCTTTTACTCTTTTACTTGTTTCAGTCTTTTTGACTGTGGCCATGCTGGATCACCGCCTTTAGTCGAGCAAATCGACCCCAAGGCTTATTCTTTGTAAGCCTAGTACTTATTCTATTATTTTGCCGAACCGCTAGGTTACAGGGACGTAAACACACCAGCATCGGTTGTCAAGCGATGTTGGGGGGACAAATACAGACACACAAACACATGCACACATACATATATATATATACATATATATGACGGGCTTCTTTCAGTTTCCTGTCTACCAAATCCACTCACAAGGCTTTGGTCGGCCCGAGGCTATAGTAGAAGACACCTGCCCAAGATGTCACGCAGTGGGACTGAACCCGGAACCATGTGGTTGGTAAGCAAGCTACTTACCACACAGCCACTCCTGCGCCTTAAACACAGCCACTCCTGCGCCTTGTATATGTATTCTTTTTATACTCTGCACAACGTGGTTTTCCAGACTCAGTATCGCAGGACCAACAGTTTCTTAGATGTTTAGTAGTCATTTGTTGCCTTACTTTCTAAATGGACAAAGTCGATCGATATTGCTTTAAGGGTGGAATGCGTTGGGCATTATGAGCAGTTTTCTAGTTCTTCAATCCAACGTCTGTACCTCGACTCCCGTATATTTCAGAAAAGGAGAAAAGTATCTCAGCACATACATAATACATGTATTTATGGCTTTAACTATATTCATGCATGTAATTTTGTGTCGAGCACATTCCTAATTCTCCTGTTGTACTTATTATTATTATTATTATTATTATTATTATTATTGAGTGAGAGAGCAGCACATGCCATCAAACTGACACTGGGTTAAAGTATACACAACCCAGTATACCCATCATGACTACCCGTCTGATAAGGGTACACCAGGCACAAGCAACACAACCATACGTGCGCGATATGTTGATCTTATATCAAGATAAAGAGCGCATGACCTTGCAGGTGGGGACCCAGTTAGAATTTTCTTCAGGTTGTAGCCCAACCCGCTCAAAAGGTCCCTTAATAAAAGTTGTGTAAGGATTTTGAACGAAACACCCATATTTTCATAGGTGAATTATCCAAACCTCAAAGAATTTCTCTCAGCACATGGTTATGATGCTTCCCTGTTACTTTTGCTCATGATCAGAGATATACATATCGTCAGCCACCAAGGGACATGCTCAACTGGTTCAGGTAAAACAACTGACAAACAAATTTGTTATATTGAGTAGAATATTTGCTACAGTCCATCTTTTATACTAAGATAAAACATGTACATGATAACACTTCCAATCAATTAAGATCAGAAGCCATGAGAGCCACTGCCTCATATTGCATCAAGGCATGAAGCGCGATGACGTTCTCGTGAAGACTGCGTGTCGACAAAAACGAACTGGCGAATTTGTTCCGGAGGACTTTCTAGTCGCGAACTATCATGGACAATTTCCAGATGTCCTTGGCGTGGCAGTGCTACCGGGGGGGGGGAGGTGCTACCGATTCGAGATAAACTCTACAGGCACGGATGTGCTGTCAAACAGGCTTGTACGAGGTGCGCTCAGAGTGACGAATCCGTTCTGGACGCCCTCGTTCAGTGTCCGAGCATTGCTGACTTGTGGAGTTATGTTGAACAGCTGCTATCACGTATGGGACGGATCTATTTACCGGCTGAGGCTGTAGTGATGAATGCACCACCAACCTCCTTCAATCGGGTAAGCAAGGCAGCTTTCGTTTGCCTGGTGGCTGTGGCGAAAGAGGTTGTTTGGTGGAAAAGGCTGAAAGGCATGAGGACAGATATATTCCTCTTTGGTAGAGCTCTCATTAACTTTTTCAAGTTTTACTTGAAAAGGAAATTGAGAGTGAAGAGGGAAGTGCTGTCCTCGAGTGATTTTATTGAAAGGTGGGTGAAAGTTCCGAAAATGGCAAGAGTGGATGGTACCTCTCTAATTGTAGACCTGTGAGTCAGAGAGAAGAAATTGGAGAGGGCACTCTCTTTTGAGGTTTCAGGGAAATCTCGGACAGTGGGATTTCTCGATTATCCCTTGAGGCCTTTCTATATCAGGAGGACCACATCTCTACCATCCTCACCACCATTTTTTTAAACCTTTGTATGCTATCCATATGTCCCTTCATTTTCTGTGTATACTGTGTATACTTTCTTGCTTTCTATCCTTTTTTTTTATCATTTCATCATATGTAAACCCCCGCACTTTATGTCTGTCTTTGTATTGTCCTCTTCATCCTCGCCCTTGTGGTAAATAAATGAAATCATTATTATTATTATTATTATTATTATTATTATTATTATTATTATTATTATTATTATTGTTGTTGTTGTTGTTGTTGTTATTATTATTATTATTATTATTATTATTTTTATTATTATTATTATTATTATTATTATTATTATAGTTGTTGTTGTTGTTGTTGTTGTTGCTGCTGCTGTTGTTGTTGTTTCATATACACACAGCAGATTAAACTGTTGGAAACGAAAAATTCCTAACATCGGGCTACAAGTAAACCTTAGATGTCAAGAACATTCCGAGGTATTCTAGCTGTCCCAAATAACGTTGTTTCCTGGAACTGCACTAAACTAGGTAATATGCCTATTTCCTCCTATTTCCTCTGTTCATCTGTTCAGACTCTCATGGATAGTTCCCAATGCACCTTTAACTACAGGGATACATTTACCCGCACTTACCATGGTCTCTGTAACTCAATAGCTAGACCCTGGTACTTTGTTATTTTTTCTAAACCTCTCACGTTGATTTTCTCTTCATATGGAATCGATTATCCGGCACTTTCTATTCTCTTTCTCTCTATTACAACCAAATCAGGCCTTCTGGCTTCTATTACTGTCAGTCTGAATGGTAAAGTCCCCCAACATCTTGTATTTCTTATTTTCTTGTACTTTACTAGGTTGATGTTCATACCATTTATTAGTATGTTCAGATCCTAGCTTTCTATAATGCTCCCAGTGGATTGCCCTCCCTAGATTGTCACGTCTTTTCTTGTATTCTTTCTGTGTCAGCATTCTACATTCACTTACTAAAAGAGTAACACTTTTCCCTTTTGACTTACATAACCTACATTGGGAAGTTACTTGGTTTTTGTCAATCTTGGCGATTATCCAATTAGCCTTAATGCTTGATCTTGTGCTGCTACTAACAAACTTTCTTCTCCCTTTCCAGTTTTCTTTTCTGCAACCGTAACCATGTCTCATTATTACTATTTACTGCAATCATCTTTAGGAATCTACCG
>NC_142944.1:42460685-42463185 GCF_046866305.1 Octopus bimaculoides | reverse complement strand
CTTTCCCATCGAGTGAAGATGCTTCTCTATAGCAGTGTGGGAGCATTCCATTTTATCTGCCAGTTCCCTTGTCGTTTGACGAGAATTTTCGTGAAAAAGTTGGTTTAATCGCTCTTCGTCGAACTCAACTGGACGGCCAGAATGAGGTGCGTCTTTGAGGCCAACATTTCCATTTTTGAACTTGGCATACCAATCACGAGCGGTTCTTTCAGCTATGGCACCCTCTCCATACACAGCACAAATGTCTCGAGCAGCTTTTGCGGCTTTGATTAAAAACGAAATCCTTGATTAAAAACGAAAACCTTGATTAAAAGCAAAAAGAAGGAGGTGTCGAAAATGCTCGTTTTTCTTAACTTGACATTCCATTTTAATTATCTGAAAATAAACAAAAATTAACTAAACTTAACTAGAAAAGAAAAACACAAACAAAACAAAACAACAAAATAGATTCCAAAATGATTCAAAAATAGAATTCTGTGAAAAGTAGATTCCAAAATTTAAAAACGCAGTAAATTCCACAATTTAAAAAAACGGCGAGTACTTATATATATATATATATGTGTGTGCATGTGTGTTTGTGTGTGTGTGTGTGTGTGTGTGTGTGTGTGTGTGTGTATGCATGATTGTATGTGTGTTTGCGTTCATGCATGCATGTATGTATGTATGTACGTATATATGTATGTATGTATGTATGTATGTATGTATGTATGTATGTATGTATGTATATATGTATGTATGTAAGTATGTACGTACGTATGTTTGTATGCATGTATGTATGTATTCATGTATGTATGCATCAATCAGCTCAATTGCTAGGAACATGGGTGTGTCTGAGTTTCTTATCAGCAAGGTAGTGCATGAAAACACTTCGGGCCGGGACCTATGGACAACTTCCAGCTATCCCTGGCCTGGCAGTGATATCGAGAAGCACTATCCGTTCGGGATAAGCTCTACTGGCATGGCTTGAGATACACGAGGCCGAGTTGCCCGAGATGCGATCAGATCGAGGAAACTGTTCTACACGCACTCATACAGTGTCCAACCATTTCCGACCTATGAGCCTATGTCGAACGACTGCCATCGCGTGTGGGATGAGTCAGTTTATCAACCGAGTCCATCGTGAATATTGTCGCGCCACCTTCCTTGAAACGGGTAGGAATAGACATTTTCATCGTACTTGTGGCTATGGAGAAAGAGTGGGTATGGTGGACGCGTCTGAAAGGTCTAGAGACAAACACTTTTCTCACTGGTCAATCTCTCATCAACTTCTTCAGGTATCACTTGAGAGTAGAGAGAGAAGTTTTGTCTCGTAAATGTTTCAAAAAAGATGAGAGAATGTAGCAAGGACGGCACGTGTGAATGAGGGAGCCACCGTGAGCATAATCCTATGAAACGAAAAAAAAAAAGGAAAAAAGAGAGTCACTTACTGTAATATGTTTTTTGTATGACATTGCCCGAATTTACCGTGGTCTCTTCCGTAGGCTTTTCTATCCACGGATAAACCTAATCTGTTTCCCATTTATACTATGACATTTCTGTGATACACGATCCCTATTGATCGGCTTCCCCACTTTTGTTTCTTTTTTCCGCGATCCCTTTTGATCGAAATTCTACCCCCATACACTTTTTTCTTTCTCTTCTAAAAAGAAAAGCTCTACTTTGTATTTTGTTCCCTCTGTGTTCAGCCCTGTATGGCCAATAAAGAAATATACCTATCTATCTATCTATCTATCTATCTATCTATCTATCTATCTATCTATCTATCTATCTATCTATACGTGTATATATGTATATATGTATGTATTCATGTATGTATGTTTATATGTGTGGATGTTTGTGTTGTTTTGGTATTAAGACCCATTTTTAAATAATTATCTATGAATAAGTAATATTTTTGCATGTATGTAAACATCATTAATACATTCATATATATATATATATATATATATATATATATATATATATATATATATACATACGTACACGAATACATACTAATATCATGCATACAGATAAATATATCACACACGCGCGTACGCGCGCACACACACATACACACACATATTCCATCCGGCAATCATACAGGCATCTATAAATATACACATATGTCTATGCTTATGTACTTACACAAATACACATACATATACAACCATATAAATATACGTACGCATACGTATATATGCACACACACACACACGCGCGCGCATATATATATATATATATATATATATATATATATATATATATATATATATATATATATATATATATATACATATATATACATATATATGTATATATATATATATATATATATATATATAGGAGGGAGAATATACAAATAATAACAACAGACGAGGACAGGTGGTGTAAATAACAAAAGTATATATTAGTATGACGCTCGGGAATACGGAAAGTCTTTGACGTTTCGAGCTACGCTCTTCAACAGAAAGAATACGGAGACAAGGGGAAAAACACGGAGAAAAAAAATTGAATAGTG
>NC_142944.1:42438185-42445685 GCF_046866305.1 Octopus bimaculoides | reverse complement strand
CTCGTTTTCTGTGACCTTTTCTGGCGTGTGTTTATACCATCTTTTTTCTGTTGTTATTCCATAGTGTTGGCATAGCTTCCAGTGTATATAGGTCCCAGCTCGTCGTATCTGTGATTATTATTATTATTATTATTATTATTATTATTATTATTATTATTATTATTATTATTATTATTATTATTATTATTATTATTATTATTTATGAAAACAGATACTTTTCTCTCCGGTCAAGCCCTCATTAACTTTTTCAAATTGTATTTGAAAAGGAGAGTGACGGTAGAGAGGGAAGTTCTGCTCCTGAATAAATTTGTTTAAAGGTGGGTGTATGTGGCGAGGATGGCCCGTGTGAACGGGCCTACCCTGAACTTACGTTTGTAAACCGGAAGAGTTGAGAAGGAAAGAGGCGCCTGCTGAGGTGCACCTAGCGGTCGGTATAACTAGGTTGTGTGGGGTTCTGCGGTGTTTTCCCAGTGAGGAAACTCCCCACTTTTAGGGGATCTTTTATTGCTTAATTGCTTTGTTATTTGCATTTTGTGCCTTATTGTATACACGGCATTGCTCAGCCCCTCATTTGTCCCTTGTATTGCATTGTCTCTGTTTGCTCTATGTTCGACCTTTGAGGCCAATTAACGAAACTACTACTACTACTACTACTACTACTACTACTACTACTACTACTACTACTGACACCACCACCACCACCACTACTACTACTACTACTACTACTACTACTACTACTACTACTACTACTACTACTACTACTTATAGTTATTATAATTTGTTGTGAAACACTGCAGTAATAAATGTCTCGTACTTGTACTGATTTGTAGTATATAAAATTAAGGACTGCCGTCTTTGAAAAGCTAAGTCAAGCTGGATAACGTAATCTTCGTTGAATGAAATATATACAAACACAGAACGAGGTGGTCACGTTGAAACGCTTTACGATTAACACCAGTGTTGATTTGTCATAGAAAGTTTTAAAAGCACTGGGCGTGACAGTTTCTGACGCAGTCATAGCTGTGTGGTTAAGAAGTTCGTTTTGCAAACATTTGGTTTTGGACTCAGTTCCGCTCTGTGGCTCCGTGGGCAAGTGTCTTCTGTTTTAGCCTCAGCCTAACCAATGACTTGAAGCTCTCTTGAAGCCCATCTTACGTGTATGTATGTGTGTCTGTTTGATTGTGTTCCCCGGCCCACTGCTTGACGTCAGGCTTTTGGTTGTTTACATCCTCTTAACTTAGAAATTCTCTACATAAGACCAAAATACAATTTGTTTGATTTGACACTTCTATAGGCGGGGCCTCAGCTTGGCCATTGTCCAATGACTGAAGCACGTAAAAAGTAAAAGGGGGGCATATGGCATAGTGGTTAACAACGCGGGCTACTAACCCCCAAATTCCGAGTTCGATTCCAGGTAGTGACCTGACCTGAATAATAATAATAATAATAATAATAATAATAATAATAATAATAATAATAATAATAATAATAATAATAATAGTAGTAGTAGTAGTAGTAGTAGTAGTAGTAGTAGTAGTAGTAGTAGTAGTAGTAGTAGTAGTAGTAGTAGTAACATCGAAACATACCTTAGGAATGAGAACCCAGGTTCAAAATTTCCCCAAGACACCTGATGAAGGCTGGAGGGTATATCAGCCGAAACGTTGTGTTCACAACAAACAAGACGAGGACAAATATCTGTCAAACGTAAATAATATAAATAAAGTAAAAGGTTTGTTCTCTGTCTTTGCTTCGACTGGTTTTTATTTAGGTTATAATTTTCTTTTCGTTATAGTATTACTAATTACTGATGCCATTTTAAACATATTATTTCCGCCATTTATTGTCACCCATTGCTAGATGCCGTCATCACCAGTATTATTATCATCACAATCATTATAATGTGATCAGCTTAATCACAACCGTTGCCGTCGTCGTCGTCGTCGTTACTATAGCGTTATTGCTGTGCATAGTGGTTGTAGTGGATGTGGAGGCACTCATCGTCGTCATCCTCATAATCTTTAGAGAGGATACAACAAAATACCTAACGGTATTTTTTCAGGTTCTCTGTGCTTTGAGTTCAAAATCCGAGGAGGTGTCCATAACAGCGGATTTGTGAAATTGTGAGAGCTGATTTATTTCATCTAGTTGTACTTGGAATTCTTGGGCTGTTACATTAATCGGTGGCTCAGTTTAATTACTACTACATTGTTCTTATCTACCTTTATCACATTCCTCACTTAGAGTAAACAGCACCTGCTGCACCCTGGGTGTCTTCAGCCAAGTCCACTCTGTTGTAAGCAAAGACCACCAGCTTGGTCCTTCAGTACCTTTAGTAGAGCTCACTCTGCTGTAAATGTTCTGACCAACTAATTGGTTTCTTTCCTTCTTCCCATCAGTCTTAGAAACCCTGCAAAAATAAAAGGTCGTGGATGTTGCTGTTCCCTCCATTACAAAATTCTGAACAAATATTGAGTATATAAAAGAGAAAAAGCTTAAAGAAAACCCTGAAACAATATCAAGATCTTTGTTTTTCCGGCCGTTTCTCTCTCTCTCTCTCTCTCTCTCTCTCTCTCTCTCTCTCTCTCTCTCTCTCTCTCTCTCTCTCTCTCTCTCTCTCTCTCTCGGTCTTTCCTAGCTTACTAGATCGTCCGCAACTGGTTACTTGCTGGGTAAACAACCATCCTCCTCCGTAGAACATTGCTGGAATGGTGGCAGAATTAATTTATCGTTAGATTGGTGTATTAATATAAATTAGTTTAAAAACTTTTATTGGCGTCAAGTCTTTGAGCGAAGATCTTTCGAAAATGTATTATAAAAATGTAATAAATAAAAATAAACATAACCAGAACTTGCATAAATTTAAATATTTTAAAGTAATTTTTTTCCCTACGATATTGATGTGCAGAAGAAATAAAAGATAGCAAATCTTCAGAGAGTCCATTTCACTATTTCGTAATGACTCTTTGGAGAAAACGTACCTAACCCCTTTCTCTAGTTAACTGCTGTGCCGATGATGCTCAGTGAGATAGAAATATGGGTCAATTTAAGGCGGCGAGCTGGCAGAAACGTTAACACGCCGGGCGAAAGGCTTCGTAGTATTTTGTATGTCTTTATACGTTCTGAGTTCAAATTCCGCCGAGATCGACTTTGCCTTTCATCCTTTCGGGGTCGATAAATAAAGTACCAGTTACACACTGGGATCGATATAATCGACTTAATGCATTTGTTTGTCCTTGTTTGACCTCTTGTGGGTAGTAAAGAAATAAGAAATATGTGTCAATACTGTCCTCTAATTTTCAGACAATCAGACTATTAATGGCATATCCATTTTAGAAAATTAAAGATTCTTGAGATTTTCTAAGCTTTCTGTTTCGAGGTTGGTACCAAAGTGAAGATGATTTAAAAAAAAAAAAAAAACAGAAGCTTTTTATCTCAATTGTTATCTAATGCTACTTTACTCGTCATTGTTTTACAAATGCACACCATTGGCCACTTCAAGTTAATTCCCCTTGCTTATTTTCACTTCATTGGTATATACACACAGATACATTCAAACACACACACACACACGCACACACATACACGTAAAATTACATCGTCGAGTTGATTCGTAAATGTAGCCAGGACGTTCCGTTGATTGGATGATTTAGCTTTTTTTATTTCCATTGATTTGTGAAAATGCGTAATGCTAAGCATACACTTTGATGCAAACACGTCCGTATAAATTCTTGCATACTTAAATACCACATCAAGAAGGTTGTGGAACGGCTGTTATCATATAGAAGTCGTATAGAATTTTTTTTTATTGGCACTACGTCGCTTACGACGTCGAGGGTTCCAGTTGATCCGATCAACGGAACAGCCTGCTCGTGAAATTAACGTGCAAGTGGCTGAGCACTCCACAGACACGTGCACCCTTAACGTAGTTCTCGGGGATATTCAGCGTGAAACAGTGTGACAAGGCTGACCCTTTGAATTACAGGCATAACAGAAACAGGAAGTAAGAGTGAGAGAAAGTTGTGGTGGAAGAGTACTGCAGGGTTCGCCGGAGCCTCGTGGAGCTTTAGGTGTTTTCGCTCAATAAACACTCACAATGCCCGGTCTGGGAATCGAAACCGCGGTCCTATGACCGCGAGTCCGCTGCCCTAACCACTGGGCCATTGCGCCTCCACTCATATAGAAAAATATATATATGTCTTCAACTCTAACACCTCCTTACGTTATGCTATGTATGGTTATCTTTAAGAATTAAAGAATAACTTTTTACTGTTTATATCATTGTCGTACGCCACCTATTTGCTTTTAAATGACCTGTGATAGGTCAGTGTAATATAACTTTACTATGAAGTGCACAGCACTGTTGAAGCTACTCTTCACAACCTATTCACGTTTTGAACTGCGAATTCAGTATCACATCCACTCGGCCAGCGATAACTCCTGATTAGACAGAATAGAAAGAGATTGCTTCGTCTGATAATTAAAAATTTAGAAAGATTAATGATAAAGTTAAGAATTTACTCATAAATCCAGTACATAAATCAACAATTTTGGAACGGAATTATTAAATACGCAACATATATAAACCTAATATTAATTATCGTTTTCATAATTAACGATGTCATATCGCGATGCTACAGACAATGCGGGTCTGAGGTGAAATCACATTTAATTCTACATGAGCAAATATGCTTGTGTTTAAAAGAAAATAAATAGAATTTATTTTCAAGCTACAGTAATATCTCTCTGGTGATATCTAAAACGGCGTACACATATCAGTTCTATCATTATTTAAGTTTTCTTGAACAGTGGATGAAATGAAATTCTAAATGTGAACAAATGTGCCTTAAGAAGAGAAGAGTGCAACTGGATTTAATTTATATCATCTGGCTATCGTCAGGGGGTAGATAGGGAGATAAACCTATAGAAACGGACTTTAGATAAATAACAAATTGTTAATTAGCCATGTAATATTACAAACATGGGTAAAAATACGAAGTGGTTGGTTTTATACTCCGCACATTTTGGCTAAATGCATCAACACAATAAATGAAACGTGTAGAAACATAATAAACAGCCTCTCTCTCTCCATCTATCTCTTTCTTTCTCCCCATCCCTCTCTGTCTTTCTCTCCCTCTTTATCTCTCTCTCCGTATACAAATAGCATGAACATATATTTAAACGTAAACATATATATATAGGTATGTATGCATATATCTATTTATCTATCTATCTATATCTATCTATCTATCTATCTATCTATCTATCTATCTATCTATCTATCTATTTATCTATCTGTCTGTCTGTCTGTCTGTCTGTCTGTCTGTCTGTCTGTCTACCTATATATATATATATATATATATATATATATATATATATATATATATATATATATATATACATGGAAAAAAAAAGTCAAGGTAGGAAATGCTAAAATAATTTTATAAAAAACATTTCAGTACCAGTTTCGGTCATTGAGACTTTTTCAACTGTAAGTATGGAAAACAATTAAATTTTGGAAAAATTAAAAGAAAAGTTTTTAAAGAGCACACACAAATATTAAAAATGGTACATTCAAGAGGTAGTGGGATGTTAAATGGTCAAGTGATCTGGGAGTGGCTCATTGAGGATTGAAGCCTTGTTATTGGATTTGGTAGACAGACACTGAAAGAAACCAGGTAAATGAAAAGAAAAGTAAGAAACCCAGAATCTTCGTTCTCTTTGACCATAAAAAAAAAACAGCATTAATATAGCTCGTGCAGAATTATATTACAGAAAGGAAGCCAAAGTCTGTGAGGTATTTATTCAGTCCGTAGCGGATGGTATCTTCGATTTCGACAAAAGAAACCGGTGCATGTGTTAGCATTTGCTAATAATTTCGGATCTAGGATTAAGTGGCATGGTGGAATTCTTGTGCTTAGAAAGATGTACAATAATCGAGGACAGTTATAACTGCCTCTCCTAAACTCCTAAACATCTTTTTTTTAAAGGTCTCAAATCTTCTGGAATGCATCTTGTATACACGTGTATATATATATATATATATATATATATATATATATATATATATATAATATATATGTATATATACATATAGATAAACTACTATTCAAAACTATAAAGCCACATGTTTTTAAAAATTATTGAGAAATTTAGCTTTGTATTTAAGTGGACTAAGTGTCATAATACTTTGGAAATGGCTATTGTGTGAATTCTTTGAAATGTAAACCTTGCACCTTTATTATCACATTACAACACCTGATTTCCCAAATTTCCCTAGCACATCAAATCTTCAAAACTATAAAGCCACTAATACATTTTCAATTTTTTCCAGATTGTTTCGGAAAATATTCGACTTAATTGTATTCTACGTGATCCAGATGACATTTCAAGTATGCCTAAAGCTACAAAACTTTCCAAAAGTGAATAAGGGAAGATTTTTGCACTGAATGTGGAAGGAATGAGTAAATGGAAGATTGCCATGAAGATTCGATGAAGCAGAACGTTCATTGGGGCTACAGAAAGGATGAAAGGGCCATTGTCAGCAGTGTGGAGAAGTCACACTGCTCTTAGTTTCCAAAATCAAGGCATCAGCAAGAGTAGAGTAGGATCCTCGACACATGCCACAAGAAGAATGATTTTGAACTATGGTTTCTATCTGAAGAAGCGGCTAGGATGTCCGTTATTGTCCCCTTCCCACAAATCTGTTAGATTGGTGTTTACTCGGCAGAATCAGACTAGGGATGGTGAATGGACCAGAGTTCTGTTCCCTGATGAAAAATAGAATTTGAATGACCCCGACGGTTATATGAATCATTGGACAGATAAATGTATACAAAATTCTATTTATTCCAAGTGACAGAACAATGGAGGTCTTATAGTGTGGGGAGCAGAATCTGCCTATGGGAAGCTACCATTTGGAAGCTGTCATCATGGATAGCCGTTTCAATGCTGCACGATACATCGATATGTTGTACGGGGAAGGAAGAAGGCTCCCTGGCGAGAACTTTTACATTTCAACAGGACAACGCTTATATTCATAAAGCAAAGACAACTTTGGATTTCCCCCATGCAATTGGGGTTGAAGTCATGCCGTGTCGAACAAGAAGATCCGACCTTAATCCTATAGACAATACTTGGGGATATCTCGTAAATATTCTGTACAGGGAAGGCAAGCAGTATTCATCTGTTGATGAACTTGAAACAACAATAAAGAAGGCCTGGGAAGAGCTTCAGCTTGATCTGCTGCAGAAGGTGATTGGGAGCATGAAGTCACATATTTTTGAAGTGATTCAGAAAAGTGGCGGCCAAACACGCTATTGTTGATATATTGCATAAGAATATCTTTGAAACATATCATAATTTTCATGTTTTGCATCATCTTTGCAACATTTTTCAACCTGGCATTATAGTTTTGAACAGAAGATTTCTGGATCTGTATGTTCTCTTTTTCAATTATTATCTAATTTATTTTTGGATTTCAGTAAGTTTGAATATTGCAAT
>NC_142944.1:42433185-42435685 GCF_046866305.1 Octopus bimaculoides | reverse complement strand
GATATATAAATATGTATTTTTTATAAAAGCATGTATGTGTATGTATGTGTGTGTGCGTGTGTGTGCGTGTGTGTGTGTGTGTCGTTGCGTGCAAGTTATTCGTTTGAAAATATTCCTGCTGGCCATCTTACTACCCATCATATCCTTAGCATTCTCACGATACCCTAATTTCGCAATTCTTGAGTGCAAGTTTAAATTTATTATTTCCGTTATAGGAAAGCGTATATTTCCAGCCATGTAGTTTAACAGCTTCATTATAATTTTCAGCGTAACTTGAAATATGCTTTCATTAGCCGAAAAATTAGAGATCCTTTTATATACACCCAAGTGTAATATATATATATATATATATATATAAATATAGATATATATATTATTCTTTATATCAACTCAAAATACATCACTTTAACATGGAATTTCTACCCCTTAACCGGGTATAATATCCCAGTTTTTGTGTGATTTTTGCTAGCCTGGTAACTATTAACATATCTGCATTATCGAAGTTTTTCAACTAAGATAATATTGATATATGCATAAATTAATATATATATATATATATATATATATATATATATATATATATATATATATATATAGAGAGAGAGAGAGAGAGAGAGAGAGAGAGAGAGATACATACATACATACATACATACATATACATACATACATACATACATACATATATATACATACATTTATACATATAAAATATCAATCAATTTTATTTCATTATTGATCTCCAGCCTTGTTGATGTCGTGCAGAAATAAATCATAACCGATGAGCGACAAATCGGTTTATGTGATGTGACATGATGCAATGGCGTTCCCACAACCAAAGAAAGTCAAACCGTAAGAGAACCGACTCCATGTATTCTTTTCCTCTTTTTAGTTCTTCCTGAAAGTGCTAAAGAAATGTTTCAGACAGAGTCACATCCACTTAAAGAGAATCCACTTTATCAAGAAACCCAATCTAGAAAAATAGTAATTTATCCATAAATTATAGAAATAGTAACACACACACACACACACACACACACACACACACACACACACACACACACACACACACACACACACACACACATAGCGTTGTGAAAATATGTAAATATAAATTATGTAATGTATATCGTGTATGTTATATATCATACATAATATATTTCATATATTTCTGTAAATATATTTTTACACAGACATAGACACACAGGCACACAGAGTCACATACGCACACACGTACACGTACATACACACACACACACACACATATATATATATATATATATATATATATATATATATATATAAACCCATCAAATAAATACATTATATTTTCATATATATATATATATATATATATATATATATATATATATATATATATGCGTATGTGTGTATATATGGGTGTATATATGCTTGTAATCATATACATTTACAACTCATTATCTCCGTCTTCATATCGCTTTTACTTTTCCCACCCGCCATATTTTTTCATATTCTATCATTGTCTATCTGCCTCTCCATTACACTCATATTCTCTCATTTCTTTCGTCTTCTTTTTTTTTTAATATCTGAATGCTTATACGTTATTTTTCTCAAGCATAATTCCTTTTTAGAACATTATATGAAAAATAATACATGTTTTGCTGTTATTTCGTCTTTTTTTCTTTTTCCCGCTAGAGATATGGTAAATTTGCTGGCAATTCCATTATCTCTATTCGTTTTGGTATCAATTTACAAAATTTAACACTCAACATCTATTTTCAGTATTTTCAGCTTGGAAATGACTTTCGTCTTCTGTTCACATTAAACACATACGCAAACATTCAAACATACGCATGCGCACAGAAACTCACGCAGACAGACACTAGATCAAATGCACTTTCATAAACTCATAAATCAGCCTATCTATCTATCTATCTATCTATCTATCTATCTATCTATCTATCTATCTATCTATCTATCTATCTATCTATTTATCTATCTATCTATCTATCTATCTATCTATCTATCTATCTATCTATCTATCTATCTATCTATCGGTGCATACACACATCTCTCTCTCTCTCTCTCTCTCTGTCTCTCTGTCTCTCTGTCTCTCTGTCTCTCTCTGTCTCTGTCTCTGTCTCTCTGTCTCTCTCTCTCTCTCTCTCTCTCTCTCTCTCTCTCCCTGTATGCATATATACATATATATTTATCTATATATTCACACACACACAGAGGCACGCAAATGCATACTAACTGTATATATTTTTGTTGTTTAATAAGTGTAATAACCTTATAAAACAATCGAACAGAACCCTATTGAGAAGCAAATAGTCAGCTGAAGAATTAATTGCGTTCCCAGAACAAACTTTCCAGATTTACAAGACCTGGATATGTACTAACGAAAATAAATGTAAAGCCAATATGTGTTGAAGTATACACATATAAGATATATACATATATATATATGTACACATAAACATATACACACACACACACACACACACCCTTGCGCACACAC
>NC_142944.1:42423185-42428185 GCF_046866305.1 Octopus bimaculoides | reverse complement strand
CCTTGATCTCTTTTTTTACTTTACTTTCTCTACTCTTTTATTTCATTTTGTTTTGTTGCGTACACACACATATGTTTGCATATATGTTTACATGTATGTATGTATATATATATATATATATATATATATATATATATATATATATATATATATATATATATATATATATATATATATATATATATGCATGTATGTATATGTATATATATATATATATATATATATATATATATATATATATATATATATATATATATATACATATGTGCGTGCGTGTATGTATGTATGCATGTATGTATACATATACATGTATATGTGTCTGTGCCTGTGTCTGTCTCGTCTTCTTCGACCTTTTCCTTTCCTTCTCTTCACATGTTTCTGTTCTATTATCTCTCTGGTAGAAACGCAAATTGCTGGTTTAACACGAAATTACAGTCATATAACAGCACAAATAAAATAAATAAAAATATAAACAAAAATATGAAGAAGCAAAGAAATATATAAAAGAAAACCAAAAAAAAAAAAGAGAAAAAGTAAAAGAAATTCTAAAGCATTTTAAAAGATTTTCTCTTTCAAAAAAAATATCCGAATATATTTTTTTTTCCTACCATACGTAACCACCGCCTGATTCTTGTGCAAACACAAAATTCTCGGTTACCCCCGGGTTATCAAAACAAATATAATTATAAAAGAAACGTGTTCCTCTTTACTCATTTACTGTAGATTAGCTTGTTATCTTCACCTCTCTACTGCATTTAAAATATCTTTCAAATTAAACGGGACTCACTAAAATTATTTTTTCTTTATTTCACTCTCTTTATATATTTTTCTCTCTCATTTTTTTTTTGTGTATTTACTGTCAGTTTACCTGCTTAATAGTCATGTATTTAGATTTTTTAAAAGTGGCAGCAGATATCAATGAGGAAAATTAATTATTTCACAAATGAAAGGAAAAGGAGCAAAAAACGGATTTAGATAAAAGAAATTTTCATTAAATTATTTTGAAAAAAAAATGTTTCGTTTATTTCATTGTTATTATGCTTATTAGCAAGTTTAGTTGTTTACTGAGATAATATATATATGCATGTATATGCACGTGTGTGTATTCACGTTTATATGTAGGCATGTAAACGTATTCTACTAATCAGTAGTGTTTTTTTTTCATTCTAAAATTCAGTTGTTTTTATATATAAATTGACATAAAAAACACTATATTTATTTGTTTGTATATCTATCTACCAATCTATCTGTCTGTCTGTCTGTCTGTCTGCCTGTCTGTCTGCCTGTCTGTCTGTTAGTCTGTCTGTTAGTCTGTCTGTTAGTCTGTCTGTCTGTCTGTCTGCCTGTCTATCTATTTATCTGTCTGTCTGTCTGTTTATCTATCTATCTATCTATTTATCTGTCTCTCTGTCTGTCTGCTTGTCTATCTGTCTATTTGTCTGCTTATCTATCTAGCGCCTCCATTGTAGGACGCTGGAACGACGGTCCGGTTGAGTTGCTCGGGGTCTGGTTTGGTCCGGACCTCCAAACGGAGAAGAACTGGAACGAGATAACGAGTAGTGTCGTCACTCTCGCCCGGCAATTGGCCAAGAGAAAGCTGTCCCAAGAGGTCGGGTGGAGGTGGCGAACACGTACATCACGTCCGTCATCTACTACCGCCTGACCGTCGTTCCTTGTCCCGACCCTACCCTCAGCAAAGTGAAACGCGTTCTCTTCCGCTTCTTGTGGAAAAGATGCGTTCTGATGGTGAGGCGTTTGCTGCCAACACCCGTTGAAAGAAGGGCTGGACATGCCGTGGTTGATGATGTGCAGACACGCGCTGAGACTGTGACATCTCCGGCTCTACGTAGACGACGGTGAACAGGTGTGGTCACCGTTTGTGAAGCACGCTTTCCCGCAACTCGTCTCCATGACAGAACTGCAGTCGTGGATCAAAAAGAAGCCGAGGAAGGGCGAATGACACCGCGAGTATCACGTTGCTCTCAAGCAACTATGCCTTCCCTGGTCGACCTTGAGCGACTGCAACACATCCAAAGCATTCTATAGGGGATTAGTGGACATGAGGTACGACGACGATCTCGGGTCGAACCTGGGAGTCGATGAAGATTACCCGACCCGCCTGTTCAAGACGACTTTCGGGCCTCGACCTATGGACAACTTCCAGAGATCCCTGGCCTGGCAGTGCTATCGAGAAGCTCTACCCGTTCGGAATAAGCTCTACAGGCATGGCTCGAGAAACACGGAGCCGACCTGCCCGAGATGCCGTCAGAGCGACGAGACCGTTCTGCACGCACTCGTACAGTGTCCAACCATTTCCGACCTGTGGGCCTATGTCGAACAACTGCTATCGCGTGTAGGAGGAGTCAGTTTATCAACCGAGTCTATCGTGAATATTGTTGCGCCTCCTTCCTTGAAACGGTAGGGAAGAGACATTTTCATCGTACTTGTGGCTATGGCGAAAAAATGTGAATGGTGGATGCGTCTGAAAGGTCTAGAGACAAAGATTTTCCTCTCTGATGAATCTCTCATCAACTTCTTCAAGTATCACTTGAAGAGGAAGGTGAGAGTAGAGAGGGAGGTTTTGTCTAGTAAATATTTCCAAAAAAAGATGGGTGAATGTAGCAAGATGGCACGTGTGAATGACGGAACCATCTTGAATATGATAGTATGAACCAAAACGAGAAAGGAAAAAAGAGAGTCACTTACTGTAAAGTGTTTTTTTTTTTTTTTTGCATGACATTATTGCCCGAGTTTACCGTGGTCTTTTCCGTAGGCTTTTCGTTTCACGGATAAACCTAATCTGTTTTCCCTTTTTACATTATGACATTTCTGTGATATACGATCTCTATTGATCGGCCATTTTTCCCCCTTTTTCCACGATCCCTTTTGATCGAAATACTAACCCCTTTTTTTTCTTCTTCCCAAAAAGAAAAGTTCTACTTTGTATTTTGTCCCTTCTGTATTCAGCCTTGTGTAGCCAATAAAGAAACATATCTATCTATCTATCTATCTATCTATCTATCTATCTATCTATCTATCTATCTATCTATCTATCTATCCACAGTTCCACAAGGACGTCCACAGTTCCACATAGTCAGCTACACGGATCACAAACTTGTGACGTGTACGCTAGACTTAGATAAGGCACATAAGCAGGGTCCCGGTTACTGGAAACTAAACGCGTCTTTCCCGTCGAGACAGGTTTTCAGAGACCGGATTAGCACGTTAGTAAAGAGGGTTTTGACGGGAACCATCGTCAACAACAAATGGTGGTTTGCCCTCAAGAGAGCAGTAAGGGCGGAAGCAATAAGGTATAGCAGGGCACTAGCTGTAGAGAGGAACAGAGTAGAGGGGGCGCTAGTGATAAAGTTAGAAGAGGCATTGCGAAGTGGCATCGCATCCGACATTTTAGCGGCGAGGTTGGCCCTCGACCAACACTTCAATGCTAAACACGAAGGGTGTGTTGTCAGGGCAAGGATGCGTGCTCTGAGGAATGAAGGTGTTGGAGCCGCACGAGAGGCCCGGGTGGCGGAGGCGCAGCGGGGTAACAGAGCCACCATCCGGTCTCTGGTAGACGAACAGGGGCGCGAATTGCTCGAGCCGAGCAAGATGTGCGAGGCGTTTCAGCGGCATTTTGCCCGACTGTTCGGGAGGAGTGGCGAGCGAGAAGGCAGGGTGGACTTTAGTGCCTACCTGCACAGCTTGCCACGACTCTCGGCAAGAGAGGCGGAGTGCTGCGAAGGGGACATCACGGCGGAGGAGGTGAGGGACGCGATGGCGGGTTGCTCGACGGACAAATCTCCGGGTTTGGATGGTCTGCCCTACGAGCTTTACAACTGTATGCCAGACTTGTTTGGAGACGTCTTGGCGGCCGTGTACTGCAACTTGCAGCAGAACGGGAGCATTCCCGGTTTTGTGAGCCGAGGAGCGGTAACGCTGCTGAAGAAAGATCCAAACAAGGGGGGCGCCATAGATAACTTTAGGCCCATCACTCTGCTCAATGCAGACATGAAAATTTTGGCCAAGGTGTTAGCCAAGCGGTTGGCGCTTGTCATCGAGAAACTGGTCGGCACAGAGCAGACGTGCGCCGTGCCGGGCCGGAGCATCCATGACAACCTCCATCTGATGCGCTACATCATAGAGAGGGTAGTTAAGGAACCTGGCATGGGTGGAGCCCTGATCAATTTGGATCAATCCAAAGCTTTCGATAGGGTAGACCATCGATACTTGGAGGCCGTCCTCGAAGCGGCCGGCTTCGGTCCCGTTTTCCGTGGCTGGATGGCTGCCTTGTACACAGGCATCCGTTCGGTTGTTCGCGTCAATGGACGTCTATCGGGACCCTTCGACATTGCACGTTCGGTTCGTCAGGGATGCCCCCTGTCGACGCTCCTGTACGTATTGACTCTCGAGCCACTACTGCGGAAGCTGGCGACGCTGAGGGGCATCCCGCGAGAACTGGGGTGCGGGACGAGCGTATCGGCATACGCGGACGACGTCACTGTCATAGCGTCTAGCCACGAGCACATCGAGCTTGTCGGCGAGACGCTGAAAGACTACGAAGCGGTGACGGGAGCGAAAATCAACCGGGATAAGTCGGTGGGTTTCCTGCTCGGCACCTGGAGGAGCAAGCCCATACCGTCCGGCAGCGCCTCAGTAGTGGGACGCTGGACGGACGGTCCGGTCAAGTTGCTCGGAGTCTGGTTCGGTCCGGACCTGCAAACGGAGAAGAACTGGGACGAGATAACGAGTAGGGTGGCCACTCTCTGCCGGCAATGGTCCGAGAGGAAGCTGTCCCTAAAAGGTCGGGCGGCGGTGGCGAACGCGTACATCGCGTCCGTCATCGAATACCGCCTGACCGTCGTGCCTTGTCCCGATCGCGCCATCACCGAAATGGAGCGCATCCTCTTTCGCTTTTTGTGGAAAGGAAGCGTTCCGATGGTGAGGCGATCCGTTTGTTGCCAACACCCGCTGAAAGGAGGGCTGGGCATGCCGTGGTTGAT
>NC_142944.1:42408185-42418185 GCF_046866305.1 Octopus bimaculoides | reverse complement strand
TCTATCTATCTATCTATCTATCTATCTATCTATCTATCCATCTATCTATTTATTTATCTGTTTGTCTGTCTATCTTCCCCTCTCTCCCTTTCTCTCTCTCTGTCTATATATATATCAATCTCGCTTTCTCGTACTCTCTCTCCCTCTCTCTCTTTTTATACATACTTACATTCATCCATCCATCCATCCATCCATCCATCCATCCATCTATGCATACATACACACATACACACACACACACATGATGCAGTACCAGGCAGTGGCTCTCGTGGCTTCTGATCTTAAGTGATTTGAAATGTTATCATGTACATTGTCTTGTCTTGGTAGAAAAGATGGGCTGCAGTAAATATTCAGCTCAATACCACAGAATTGCTTCGTCAGTTATTTGACCTTAACCAGTTGAGCATGTCCCTTGGTGGCTGACAATATGTGCATCTCTGATCATGAGCAAAAGTAGTGGGGGAGCATCATAGCCATGTGTTGAGAAGAATTCTTTGGGGTTTCGCTCAACATCCTTAAACAAACCTTATCCAGGGACCTTTTGAGCGGGATGGGCTACTCGACCTGAAGAAAATTCTAACTCGGCCCCGCCTTCAAAGTTCATGTAATGTTTATCTTGATATGAGATCACCATGTCGCGCACATATGGTTGTGATGCATGTGCCTGGTGTACCCTTATCAGACGGGTAGTTATGATGGGTATACTGGGCTTCGTATATTTGTACCTCCGCTTCATTTTGATGCCGCGTGCTGATCTCTCACTCAATAATACACACACACACACACAAACACACAAGCACACACACACACACACACACACACATATATGTATGTATGTATGTATGTATGTATGTGTGTGTGTGTATGTATGTATGTATGTATGTATGTATGTACGTATATATTATAAATTAAGAGCAGGAAAAATTAGATCAAAAATCAAATAAGATACACGTCCATAATATAAATAGTATTGTATTAATAAATAAATATATGAAGTATGATTATTTTAAAGGTTTGAGATATCTTACGAGCGTGTCATGAACGTATTGCCCCTGACAATGAAATCCAAATTTGATAATAATTATTAGGTAATACATCCACTCGTCAGAGAATATATTGAATTTCTGTATAGTCAAACGAATGAGAGATATGCTATTTAAAACCGCATGATAAGGATGTTGTTTAAAAAAGTTACTGGTATAGATGTGCATTGGTCCAACACCTTTAAACAACACCTTTTTTAAACAACATCTTTATCATACGTTTTGACTACATGGAAATTCATCCTTTTCTTTGACGAGTGGATGTATTACCTGATAATGATTATCAATTTTGGATTTCATTTTGAAGGGTAATACATTCAGGAAACAATCGTAAGATATCTCAAACGTTTTAAATAATCATACTTTATATATATTTATCTATTAATACAATATTATTTATACTATGGACATATGTCTTATGTGATTTTTTGATGTAATTTTACCTGCTCTTACTTTATAATATATAATCACTCTAATTGAATCTCTAAATACCTTTAAGGTTTTAGACATTTCGAAATTCAGTATATTGTATTCTCACTGAATATATTTGATTATATATATATATATATATATATATATATATATATATATATAAGGGGCTAAGGGTAAAGTATATGTCATTACTAATTTCAGTTTCGTCCATCACACCTCTTTCGCCAAAGCTACATAACATTGGAACACTGCCTGTCCTTGACAAAAAAGGGCAGTAAACCAAAAAGGGGCAGCAAACCAAAAAGGAGCAGCAAACCAACCTTTGTGACGGAATCTGCTAACAAACAGGTCCGACCTTCATTTTGACAATAGCCGTTTGACAAAACTCCACAAATCAGTACGATGTACGACTGTGACAAGGATACTTTTGTCGCTATAGTCATCTTATTCAGGACAGGATGACTGCGCAAAACACTTCTGCACCCGTAGAATAACTCCAGAAATCCAGTGCTACATCCGGTAGTATTGTCAGAGCAGGGATTTTACAAAGATATAAAAGTTTCTATGTCGAAAGGTCTCCAGTACAGACCAACCAGCTAATTTTCGTTGACACCTAGATTGTTTCGAGAACGTCGTCATCCTTCCCTTACACTATTCCACTATAGAGTGTCTTCGTGAACGAATCTGTTGCCCCCCCCCCACCAACTCAAACTACAGATTCTAGGAGTCTTGTTTTGGTTTCAGTCTGTTCCAATGCTGTTGCCTCGTCAATGAGATGAGCTTAGAGAAATCATGCCTGAAAAGGGGAGACTACACTTACTAACTCTCTAGGAATATTTGCAGATGTAGCATTAACGCAAGTCAGCGCATCAGCTTGTATGTCACACAGAGTTTCCGTGTAAATAATAGTGACAGCAGTTGACGTTCTGGCCAATGGAAATGCAGCACTTCAACAAGAAACGAATGTGCAGACGCTTCATTTTATCTGGTAAAGCCAAGTCAAAACATGGCAGCTATGCAGTAATCCATAACGGAAGGGATCTATTCGGGCATCACCTCAGTGCGACCTTTTATGGGAAGGCTTTTTCTCATCTCATTTCTGGGTCTCTTACTCATTCCCTCATTCCAAATGTCTGAACCAGACAAACTCCTAGTAAATTATCAGAACCATCCACCAAATGTTATTGCCCTTGCTGTAACCGTTGCCGGTATTTAATGTAGCGGCGACGATGTGAGCAGTGGTTGTAACGATATTGTATTGCCGTCATCCATTTTCCGTTTAGTTTTTGCTCTTGGTATCGTTTCTATTGCAGCTACTTATAGACTTGGTATTGATTCCGGTGATAGTGCTGGCGATGCTTCGGATTACTGCTATGTTTTTCATATATATATATATATATATATATATATATATATATATATATATATATATATATATATATATATATAATATAATATAGGATAAAATCTTTATAAGAATTTATCAAGTAGTCAGCGTGAAAAAACCTCATAAGGAAAAAAAAAAACCCATCGTTTTTTTCCATAAATATATATAATTTATATAAGGGCATTACTATATAGTAATGCCTCACGCTTAGAGGGACTTAATAAGTCAAAACTACCAAAAATAAGCACATATTTACCGAAAGCGAGGGAATGGTAATTTTGACTTATTAAGTCCCTCTAAGCGTGAGGCATTACTATATAGTAATGCCTTTATATAAATTATATATATATATATATATATATATATATATATATATATATATATATATATATATAAAATGTGAGTTGTAAAAGAAACAACAAACTTTGCCATGATGAATCAAAATAAAAGAAACTGGCTAACTCCATAAAATTTTTGTCAATTTAGTAACAGCGCAATACAAAAATATTTAACGTACTTTTACAACACCACATTTAACAAGCAACGAATCTAAGAGTGTTCTAAACAAGATTCATTGCAATACAAAAGAGAAACAAAAAAACTGTACATGTATCAGTAATAATAATAATGATAGCAACAGCAACAGATAAAAAATACAAAAAAAACAAAACAATAACGGTAACAATAAGCCTTTATAATATAGGGACAAGGCCGAGTATTTTGAGGGAGTGGGGGCGCTAAATAAATAAAATTGACCGCATCTTATAGTTGGTACTTATTTCATCGATCCCGAACGGATTAAGGGCAAATTCAACCTCGATGGACTTATGAACTCAGAACCTAACTACGGATGAAAAGCCGCCAAGCATTTTGCCCGGCGGGCTCACGGTCCTGACAGATTGCCGCCTTACTACTACTACTACTACTACTACTACTACTACTACTACTACTACTTATAATAATAATAATAATAATAATAATAATAATAATAATAATAACAATAGACGCAGCACTAATGCCCTGATGCAGAACAATACCCTTATGCAATACCAGGTACTGGTTCTCATGGTTTCTCATCTTAACTGATTGGAAGTGTTATCATGTACATTGTTTTGTCTTGGTCTAAAAGATGGCCTACAGTAAATATTCTGCTTAATACCACAGATTTGCTTGTCAGTTGTTTAACCTTAACCAGTTGAGCATGTCCCTTGGTGGCTGACAATATGTACATCTCTGATCACGAGTAGAAGTAGTGGGGGAGCATCATAGCCATGTGCTGAGTGGAAGTCCTTGGCGTTTGAATATTTCATCTCAACATCCTCAAACAAACCTTATTAATGAACCTTTTGAACGGGATGGCCTACCCGACCTGAAGAAAATTCTAACTGGGATCCACCTGCAAGGTCATGCGCTGTTTATCTTGATATGAGATTATTGTGTCGTGCACATATGGTTGTGTACCCTTATCAGTCGGGCAGTCATGTTGGGTATATTGGGCTTTGTATATTTTACCCCAGTGTCACTTTCATAGCATGCACTCAATAATAATACTATTAATAATAAACATACCCTTCTCACTTTTTAGGAATAAAGAGTTGAGGTAATTTTGGTGTATTAGATTGAATTATGTCAACCTTTTCAATCTTGCCTTACTCCAATCAAGAATCATATGTTGTTACTGGGAGAAGATGAACAAGTTTTCACTGCGTTAAAAATGTCTTTGCTTCCTTACGAAGTCAAACCTTTCTTTTTGTCAAGAATATTCCGAAGAAAATAATATTACGCACGTATGTGTATACACACACACACACACACACACACACACACACATGTATGTATGTATGTATGTATATATGTATGTATGTATGCATGTATTCGCAGACATATCTCATATACACAATAGCACGTTGAAACACATATTGTCTTTTCTTCCCCTTTCTTTTTGTTTGGTAGGAATTATTCTTTAGACAATTGCATTAGAATTCCCAAAAGGAAGGCTTTTTGAAGCCTTGACAGCTTTGGAAATTTTGATTAATTTGTATTTTTTGGATGAAAAAAAAAAATTTTTCTTTTTTCAGATTCTAGATGAATGGTGCAAAATATGGAATTCAATTCTTTGCCAATCTCGAGTGATTCACTATGTGTCAAATCTAAATAAACCGGTGTGTCGAAAAATAGAAAAATAAAAAAGAGGAGAAAAAGAAACAGAGGTCATTGTCGAAGATCATCCTCTTCAACGGAACACACAAAGCACGGTGAGAATTGTAAAGAGATATTGACGGGAAGAAACGGAAGTAAGAAAAGCGAATAACACTATAAAACAAATTCTATTATTGAAATTGTTGTAAATGTTGTTGTATAGTACGTCGGATCTGGATAAGCAGATCCATGATCAAACACGTTCAAACTGTGACAATTCCAGCTATTTTTATGTTTTTTTAAAATTTTATTATATTACGCAATATATATATTTTTTCGGTATTTTTAAAAAAATTATTTAAAGATGTAAGCAATGATTTGATTACTAAAACTTGTAAAGAGAGACCGACCAAATAGAGGTATCTCACTTTTCGGCACCACCAGAGGAATATTACAGTCATTTGTGATTGGAATTTTATATGGGTGTAAGGGAGATGGGTGCGAATGAGAAAAGCACAGAAAGCAAATGTGTTAATAGTAATAACAATAAGGATGCTGCTGCTACTACTATTACAACTACAACTATAAATGATAGTAGCAGTAGTAGCAGTAGTAGTAGTAGTAGTAGTAGTAGTAGTAGTAGTAGTAGTAGTAGTAGTAGTTGTGGTGGTGGTGGTGGCAGCAGCAGCAGCAGCAACAACAGCAGTAGTAGTAGTAGTAGTAGTAGTAGTAGTAGTAGTAGTAGTAGAACTTTCAGATTTTGGTACAAAGACAATAATTTCGAGGGAGGGAGAAAGTCGATTACACCGACTTCGGAGCTGAACAGCTCATACTGATAATAAGAACAGCATCAACAACAACAACAACAACAACAACAACAACAACAACAACAACAACAACAACAACAACAACGATGATAATAATAATAATAATAATAATAATAATAATAATAATAATAATAATAATAATAATAATCAATCGCATGATACTTGAGAACTGTCATAACAAACGCAGAAATCTCAGTTCCTCATGAATTGATTATAAGAAGGCTTTTGACAGTACACCGCATTCATAGATCTTGAAGTCGTTGGATATCTTCAAGATTTCTCCTACGATTTCAAACTTCCTGAAGCACAACATATCAATGTGGAATACGAATCTCCAATAATACCACTTTAATGGAGTACGGACCACAAAAATATTAATATCAACTGCGGCATTTTCCAAGGTGACTCACTTTCACTTTAATTTTTTGCATAGCCCTAATAATACCTCTTACAAGTGAACTTCGCAAAACAGGGTATGGATATAAAATTGGCTTCATGAAAATAAGTCATCTCTTTTATATGGATGATTTAAAACAATACGGCAAAGACGATAATGAGCTTGAAGAGCTACTATGTATTGCGAAAGCATTCAGTGATGACATTGGGATGGAATTTGATCTTGATACATGTGCCAAGGCCATTTTCCAGAAAGGGAAATTGAAGAGCTCACATTCAGTGGTGTTAGATGTTGACACAGTTACAGAAGTACTCGAGCAGGAACAAATTTACAAATACCTCGAAATAAATGAGGGCTCCGGCATTCAGCATGCAAGCATGAATGAGAAGATTAGGAAGGAATGTTACAGGAGAGTTCCAGCAGTCTTAAAATCCGAGTTAAATGCATGTAACAAGGTGTTAACTATAAATACCTTTGCAGTTCCGGTATTTATTTATAGTTTCAATGTGTTGAACTGGAACTGACAGGAAAATCCATAAGCTGCTGACTTGCAATTAGATGCATCACCCAAAGGCAGACGCAGATCATCTTTACCTACCCAGAGCTCAAGGAGGTTGAGGCTTGATCCAATATGAAATCTCTTACAAAACTATAACAATTGGACTGGCAAAATATCTTGAAACATCTAATGACTGGATGCTAAAGCTCGTTGAAAACCATAAAAGACGTAAGAAGATTCATTCTGTTATGAAGGAGAACAAAATATTTTCAAGTGAACAGCATGAAGAAAGTGCAGCAATTGTAGTTGCAAAGAAGGTGAAATCAATAGCAAAGCAAAATACGTTTCAACGGTTGGTTGATAGATGGGAATAAAAACCTCTACATGGCAAATATGTGGCCCATAGCAAACAAGCTGACGTAGACCAGAAGCACACCCATTAGTGGGTACAGAGTTCAGGGCTAAAGGCAGATAGTGAAGGCTTCAACTTGGTTGCTCAAGATCAGAGCTTATTGACCCGGAACTATCAAGTTAATGTGATGACAAGTTGTGTTGATCCAAAGTGCCGATACTGCAACGATGAGATTGAAACAGCGGACCACTTAATATCTGGGTGTAAGGTTTTAGCGCCTGTAGAGTACAAATCAAGACATGACAGAGTTGGTCAGTATCTACATTGGATAATTCGTTGGCATTATAAAATCAAAACTACTGACAAATGGTTCAAGCATTACCCTGAGGCTGTAAGTGAGGGAGAAAATGTAACGATCCTTTGGGACTTCCCAGAATGTACAGACCAGACCATCAAAGCAAGCAGACCAGATATTGCTGTGAAAGACCAAAACAATAAAGTCTGCTTATTGATTGACATGAGTATATGTTGTGATCATAATATCTCGGGAAATATAAAGATTTGCTAATCGAAATCGAAAAGATGTGGCATCTCAAGACAGTTACAACACCAGTGATTGTAGGAACACTTGGAATGATCAAAAAAGGAACTGGAAATTATTTAAGAATGATCCCTGGTTAACCATCCATGCAGAAAGTACAGGAGATTGTCTGAACTTGTACGTTACACGTATAGAGAAGAGAATTTTCACTGAATTTTCTTTCCTTTTTTTCCCTTTATTTCCTTTGTTTACTTCTTCGTTTTTTTTTTGTTTTTTTCCTTTTTCTCTGTGTTTCTTCCCATTTTTCTCTGTCACATTACTTTATGAAAGAACAATCGGGAATGTTTATTTTAATGACCTATAAATGTATACAGTGCATTTCTCTGTCCTAGGTGTCAGGAAGACACTCGGCAAGAAATGGAAACAGAATTGAAAGAAGGTGATAGTGAAAATAGTGATGATAATAATAATAATAATAATAATAATAATAATAATAATAATAATAATAATAATAATAATGAAAATAATAATAATAATAATAATAATAATAATAATAATAATAATAATAATAATAATAATAATAATAATAATAATAACAATAATAATAATAATAATAATAATAATAATGATGATGATGATGATGATGATGATGATGATGATGATAATAATAATAATAATAATGATAATACAATCATCAACGTTTTCCATTTATGTTTTTTTAATTTTTGCTGTTTTTCTTAAAAAATTTAATTCTGAAATAAACAACAATGTTTTTTTTTAAATGACGCAATTGATGTAAGATGATACAACAACAACAACAATAACAACAGAATGGGCAGGACCGGCTGGCAGCCCCTTAAGTTAACCGGAAGGAAAAGCCGAGAGAACTGGGAAAAAAAGAATTAAAAGTAAAACCAAAGGAAAAAGAACAAAAAAAAAAGCAGAGAGAAAAAGATGTTGACAACAATAGCATTAACGACAATAACAATGGAGGAAGAAACGCAATAATAATAAATAATAATAATAATAAATGGAGGGAGTAGTAATTTGATGCTCTGTTTTCCACCATGATAAACACAATGTATTTTAGGGAGGATCTTATTTTCGGTATTTATTTATTTCGTTGTATCTACATATTTCCATTTTTTTGGGGTGGGTGGGTGGGGGGGTTTCGCCCCTTTATCGTTTCGGATGTTTTTAAGGTAGGGGTGGCGATACTTTCGTTGTTTCGTTTTTGCTTAAAAAAATTTTTTTTTTTTTACTTCTTGTTGATTGCTTTTACCTACGTTCCTTAACTCCATCTTTTCATATTGTATTTTTGTGTCTCGTCGTTCCATTCCCTGCTCTTTACAATGTATATCCTTTACCTCCTCCTCCTCTTTCTCCTGTTTCTCCTCTTCCTCCTCTTTCTCCTCTTCCTCCTCTTTCTCCTCTTCCCCTTCTTCCTCCTCTTCCTCCTATTTCTCCTCTTCCTCCTCCTCCTCCCCCTCCCACACCACCACCACCTCTTCCACTTCTTCTTCTTCTTCTCCTTCTTCTTCTTCTTCTTCTTCTTCTTCTTCTTCTTCTTCTTTTTCTTCCTTTTCTTCTTCTTCTTCTTCTTCTTCTTCTTCTTCTTCTTCTTCTTCTTTTTCTTCTTCTTCTTCTTCTTCTTCTTCTTCTTCTTCTTCTTCTTCTTCTTCCAGTTCTTCTTCTTCTTCTTCTTCTTCTTCTTCTTCTTCTCCTCCTCCTCCTCCTCCTCCTCTTCTTCTTCTTCTTCCTTCCCCCTCTTCTTCCTTCTTCCCCTCGTCTTATTTCCTCTCCGTTCTCGTTTTTCTTTATCGCGTCTTTATTTCTTTTTTCTTAATTTCCCGTCATTTTTCTTCCTTTTTCCCCCCTGTCTTCTAATTTTATATAAAAACATATTTGTAATGTAGCTCCATCTATAATTATCATTCTTACTATTGTTACCACATGAAGTCATCATAACCACAATCATCATCACCACCACCACCACCACCGCCGCCGCCGCCGCCGCCACCACCGCCGCCGCCACCATCGCCACCACCATAGTCATCATCTTCAACATCATCATCACTATCGTCTTTGCCATCAACTGCCACCACCGCCATCACCACCACCGCCACCACCATCATCATTGTCGTCATCATTATAATCAGCGCCGTTGTCTTCGTTGTCAACAGTATTAATAATATTTATTTATTTGTTTAATCTATTTATTATTTATATGCATTCGAATTTAGTTTAACAAAAACAACAGAAGCGTCTGTACGAATCCTTAGAGACCCATTATATGCACAACAAATTATTTTCCTTCTTAAGGAACAAAAATATTGATAATAAATAACAAACAATTGTTTCCTGTCTGTTCTTCCATACATAT
>NC_142944.1:42390685-42403185 GCF_046866305.1 Octopus bimaculoides | reverse complement strand
ACAACACCAACAATAATTCAAATAATAAACTGATAACACCTAGTGATAATAAAACGATAATATTGACAACCAATATACCAAACAGAACCAATCCCTCCAGTGCTCGATATACAAAATCAAACAGTTATGCTCATGCAGAGATAGGTCCAGTTGTCCTCTGGATAACCAATGCATGACTAAATACGTGGAATATAAGAGCATTATAAACACTAGAGGAGGCCCCTAAGCATATATCGAGGCATCGGCCGACCTTTTCAAAATTCGATAACGCAACCACATCGCCAGCTTTCGAAATATCCTTAAACGACATGTAACATCGCTGGCCCATTTTATCTGGAGGCTTAAGGAAGCGAAGATAACGTTCTGTACCCATATATATATATATATATATATATATATATATATATATATATATATATATATATATATATATTCATATATATATATATATATATATGTGTGTGTGTGTGTGTGTGTGTGTATGACTGTGTTTGTCCATCCTCCATCGCTTGACAACCAACGTTGGTGTGTTTACGTCCGCGTAACTTAGCGGTTCGGCAAAAGAGTGACAGAATAAGTACTAGGCTTACAAAGAATAATTCCTGGGTTCGATTTGTTCGACTAAAGCCAGTGCTTTATCATGACTGCAGTCAAATAACTGAAACAAGTAAAAGAATAAAAGAATATATATATACAAATAGTATTATTTCTAAATCGCTTAGCGAGAGACATACAGTAATATTTCTTTAAAGCCAACATAACATGGTTGTCTTGTAAGGGACGTTGCTACTGTTTATTAGCCCCAAGAAACATCATTTCTAGCTCGCTATACGAGACATTATCTGTCTCCTTATATTTTCGAACCGCTCAGCACAAAACAACATCTGTGGACTAGTTTCAGGGTTATTATTCTTCATCAAGACAGAGTAACTACTTGGCGAGGTGGCGCTGCTGAATTCACGATTCGAATATATACTGTATGTCTCTCTTTGAGAGATTTAGAAATAATACTATTTCTATTTATAGATCAATGGCTGTGTGTCACTTTGAAATCTATATATTCGAACCGCAAATTCTGCAGCGTCACCTAGCCAAGCAGACACTCTGTGCTGATGAAGTGGAATAACCCTGAAACTAGTCTACAGATATTGTTTTGTGGTGGGCGGGGATGCTGGATTCCTGGTTCGAAAATATAAGGATACAGTTAATGTGTCGTATAGCCAGCTAGAAACAATGCCCTTTACAAGATAGCCATATTATGTTGGCAATTATATTTTACTTTGTGTGTGTATATATATATATATATATATATATATATAAGACAGAAAATTTTATAAATAATGGTCATTACATATAATTCCTTTATTGAAGCAAATTTGGCTTACAGCTGTTTCAAGTAGTCAGTATAGGTACGTTATTGCCACGTTTACTCAGTTGGTCTATTGATCAAGTCAGGAAAATGGAACGACCTAAAAAAATTAATGCTTCTCATGTTAGAGTCATTTCTAACCACTATTTATACCTTGTCTCTATGGAGCCCAACCACGGATTTACAATATTGAATTGTGATGAACTATGACGTTGTACCCTACCATAAGAATACTTGGAGATTTTCACTAATCTAAATAATATTGTCAGTCTGATGTGCCAACAAGGAGCTTATGAAATATTTTGTCCGGATTAATAATCTCTCACTAATAGCTCTGTTATCTATCTATCTATCTATCTATCTATCTATCTATCTATCTATCTATCTGATCGGCAAGGCGCAAACGTGCGCGGTGCCGGGCAGGAGCATCCATGACAACCTCCATCTGATGCGCTACATCATAGAGAGGGTAGTTAAGGAACCTGGCATGGGTGGGGCCCTGATCAATTTAGATCAATCGAAAGCTTTCGATAGGGTAGACCATCAATACTTGGAGGCTGTCCTCATAGCAGCCGGCTTCGGTCCCATTTTCCGCGGCTGGATGGCTGCCTTGTACAGAGGCATCCGTTCGGTAGTTCGCGTCAATGGGCATCTATCAAGACCCTTCGACATTGCACGTTCGGTCCGTCAGGGATGCCCCCTCTCGTCGCTTCTGTACGTGTTGACTCTCGAGCCACTACTGCGGAAGCTGGCGACGCTGAGGGGCATCCCGCGAGAGTTGGGATGCGGGACGAGCGTGTCGGCATACGCGGACGACGTCACCGTCATAGTGTCTAGCCAAAAGCACATCGAGCTTGTCGGCGAGACACTGAGAGACTACGAAGCGGTAACGGGAGCGAAAATCAACCGGGATAAGTCAGTGGGCTTGCGGCTCGGCACCTGGAGAAGCAACCCCATGCCGTCAAGTAGCGCCTCCGTCGTGGGACGTTGGACTGACGGTCCGGTTGAGATGCTCGGGGTCTGGTTTGGTCCAGACCTCCAAACGGAGAAGAACTGGGACGAGATAACGAGAAGGGTGGCCACTCTAGCCCGGCAATGGGCCGAGAGGAAGCTTTCCCTGAAAGGTCGGGCGGAGGTGGCGAACACGTACATCGCGTCCGTCATCTACTACCGCCTGACCGTCGTTCCTTGTCCCGACCCTACCATCACCAAACTGGAGCGCATCCTCTTCCGCTTCTTGTGGAAAGGAAGCGTTCCGATGGTTAGGCGATCCGTTTGCTGCCAACACCCGTTAAAAGGAGGACTGGGCATGCCGTGGTTGATGATGCGCAGACACGCGCTGAGACTGCGACATCTCCGGCTCTACGTAGACAGCGGTGAACAGGTGTGGTCACCGTTTGTGCGGCGCGCTTTCCCGCAGCTCGTCTCCATGACCGAACTGCAGTCATGGATCAAGAAGAGGCCGAGGAAGGGCGAATGGCACCGCGAGTGTCGCGCTGCTCTTCGGCAACTCCAACAACCCGGGTCAACCTTGAGCGACTGCATCACAACTAACGCATTTTATAGTGGATTAGTGGAGGGAAGGTACGACGACGATCTCGGGGCGAACCTGGGCGTCGACGAGGAATACCTGACCCGCCTGTTTAAGACGACCTTCGGGCCGGGACCTATGGACAACTTCCAGAGATCCCTGGCCTGGCAGTGCTATCGAGAAGCACTACCCGTTCGGGATAAGCTCTACAGGCATGGCTCGAGAAACACGGGGCCGACCTGTCCGAGATGCCGGCAGAGCGACGAAACCGTTCTGCACGCACTCGTACAGTGTCCCACCATTTCCGAGCTGTGGGCTTACGTCGAACAACTGCTATCGCGTGTGGGACGAGTCGGTCTATCAGCCGAGTCTATCGTGAATATTGTCGCGCCTCCTTCCTTTAAACGGGAAGGAAGAGCTATTTTCATCGTACTTGTGGCTATGGCGAAAGAATGTGTATGGTGGACGCGTCTGAAAGGTCTAGAGACAAAGACTTTCCTCTCTGGGCAATCTCTCATCAACTTCTTCAAGTATCACCTGAAGAGGAAGTTGAGAGTAGAAAGGGAAGTCTTGTCTAGTGAATGCTTCAAAAAAAGATGGGTGAATGTAGCAAGGATGGCACGTGTGAACGACGGAGCCATCTTGAGCATAACCCTATGAACAAGAAAAAAAAATAAAACAAAAAGGCAAAAGAGAGTCACTTACTGTTATAGTTTCTTCAATGAGAATATTGACCAAGGTTACCGTGGTCTTTTCCGTGGGCTTTTCCTTCCACGGCTAAACCTAAACTGTCCTCCCCTCTTTTTACACGAGAACATTACTGTGTGATACACGATCCCTATTGATCGGCCTTTCCTTTTCTTTTTTTTTCGATCCCTTTTGATCGAACTGCCCCTTTTTCCCTTCCTACGATCCCTTTTGATCGACACCACCATTTTTTTTTTTTTTTTTTTTTTTTTTTTTCCTTCCTTCCCCCTCCCAAAAAGAAAAGCTCTACATTGTATTTGTCCCATCTTCGTTGAGCCCTGTGTGGCTAATAAAAGAAATGTATCTATCTATCTATCTATCAGTCTGTCTGTCTATCTGTATGTCTGTCTGTCTGTCTGTCTGTCTGTCTCTCTCTCTCTCTCTCTCTCTCTGTATATATATATATATATATATATATATATATATATATAATGTAGATATTCGTATCTCCTTTTATTCTTTTTCTCTTATTTTCTTTTTCTCCTTTTTCCAGCATGCTTGATTACAAATCGTAATGCACAATTTTTTTTCATTCTCTCTCTGTTTATTTTCTCTTATTCCTTTCCGTTGAAGAGCGTAGGCACGAAACGTAAAAGACTTCCATTTTCCCGAACGTTAAACTAATACGCCTGCTTGTTGTTCATACAGCTGTCTTCGTCTTTTGTTTTTCTGTAAATTTCAACTATATATATATATATATATATATATATATATATATATATATATATATATATATATATATATATATATATATATATATACATACATACATACATATACGTGTGCGTATTTATACATACATATATATATATATATACACACACACAAACACACACGCACATATATATATATATATATATATATATATATATATATATATATATATATGTATATATATATATATATATATATGTATATATATATATATGTATATATATATATATATATATATATAAACATACATATAAACATATACGTATATAAGTATGTATAAATATATGCTTGTTTATAAACATACACACATATTGAAGCGGACCTCGCGTACTCACTCATATAAACAGAAACAGCACACCAAAAATATGTGTTAAAATTTACTATTAACTGCCAGAAAATTCTTTGGAAAGTGAGATTAGAAGGCAGACAAGAATAATGATAAATATAATAAAAACAACAGAACAATAACAATAATAAAAAATAAAGAAATAAGTGATTCCAAAACATAATTGTGTCAGGTGGTTGTATTTAATTGTCGCATTGTTATCATCATCATCATCATCATTACTACTACTACTACTACAACCACTACTACTACTACTACTACTACTACTACTACTACTACTACTACTACTACTACTACTACTACTACTACTACTACTGCAGCTGCTGCTGCTGCTGTTGCTGGCGCTATTATTCTTCTTCTTCTTCTTCTTCTTCTTCTTCTTCTTCTTCTTCTTCTTCTTCTTCTTCTTATTATTATTATTATTATTATTATTATTATTATTATTATTATTATTATTATCCGTGATATGTTGTTTTAAAGAATTTTAAAACTTTTGATGAGATTATCTTAATAAGACTATTATGAAATATAAATTTATATATTAATATTAAAACTACTTAAAATCTCTCTCTTTCTCCCTCTCTCTCTCTCCTTTTCAGTATATTGACACATATACTTATACACACGCACACACAAGACGTGTGTATATATGTGAATTTATATATATTTTATATACTTATAAATAACTATACATATGCGTATATATCTATTTATATACACATATAAATATGTATGCATATTTATACATAATACGCATTCGTTCATTAGTGTATAGTAAATGTATACATAAATATACATGTACATATATATAGAAATACATATATAACCAAAATACAATTTCACACTCACACTCACGACTGCGCCCCCCCCCCCCACAATGTCTCCTATAGTCACAAACAAACGCATAGTTAACTTACAGTGAATAATAAGACAGGCAACAGAAGCAAATAAATTTTTTGGGTTGCAAATGAAATAAATAAATAAATGAATAAAATGAACAAGCAAAAACAAAAAAAAGAAAGGAAAACAAAAAAAAAAGAAACGAGCAGCGTATGTGAAATCATAACGAGAAAAGTGGAAGAAAAGGAAATTTCAAAACGTTGAAATTAGGAAATATTGAACGGTTTAAAACATTTTGCTAAGTAGGAGTTGCTTTATTGTTGTTAAGATGTCAGATAAAGTTAACACAAGTTCGTATGCATTTGAGAAGATTATCTGCCTGTTTATTTAAATATTTTTGAATGATGGCGGTTCAAATAACAACAAACTTTCGAAATAATAACGACTGGCAGACAGAAATAGTGACGAAGAATTATATTGAACTAGTAAATGAAAATAAATAAACATAAAAATTAAAATATAAAATAGTGAAGGGAAAAGATGATAAATGTATTGCTATTAATGGCTGCGTAACGATAAATATTACCGCTGTTGCTGATAGTATTTTTAGTGGTGGTGGTGGTATTTCTGGTATAGAGATGGTATTTAATAATGATGCTTATTGCTGTGGTGATTATGTTGTTGTTGTTGGATAGTGTGTGGCGCTTGAAAAGATGAAGATAAATGAGCGAACGAACGAACGTACGATCAAACGAATGAATGAATGAATGATGGGGATAATGATGATGATGATGATGATGGTGGTGGTGGTCGTCGTCGTCGTGATGACGATGATGATGATGACGGTGAAGGCAACAGTGACAATGACAATGGGAATGGGAATGTCGATAAAGATGATGATTATGATAATGTGTATATGTATGTGGATAGCCTACCGTATATGTATGTACACACACACACACACACACACACACACACACACACACACATATATATATATATATATATATATATATATATATATATACATACACACAGACTCATACACAGTGGGATACTCATATGCGAACGTTTGTCTGAACAAACAAATTGAGTAATGAACCGTTTTTCTGAATAAAATTATACTCACATAACGAACTGAAATTTGCTGAACGAACAAGCAAGCAGAAAACGCGGACGTGTAAGTGATAGGAAGAGCACTTACAAATAGTTCATTAATGTCTATGTGCGCATTTCATGCAGCCTGCAAACGTCCATACTTTATACATAAAATAATATTTCTCCCAATTTTTGCTAAAACCATAACCATGAATCAGCTGAAGAAAAATAAAGGATAAAAAAAAAGCACACTCATATTTTTACACACAGACACACACACACACACACACACACACATACATATATATAGTTATATATTATATATACATATATAATATACGTGTATATTATTCATATACAATATATGTAAAAATTATTTGAACAATTATACATACGTGTATATTTATGTATTTGCTATTGATAGCTGGACAAATAAAAGATCATTTTATACATTTTTGTGGAGTTTGGATGTGTCTTGGAACGAATCGCCCTTCTTTATGTGTATTTCAGGTATTCATGTAACGAACAATTTGGTTAATGAACAGGGTTCCGGAATAGATTATGTTCGCATACAGAGACTCCATTGTGCATTAATATCTATATCTAAATCTATATCTATCTATCTATCTATCTATCTATCTATCTATCTATCTATCTATCTATCTATCTATCTGTCAGTCTGTCTGTATGTCTGTCTGTCTATATTTATCTGTCTGTCTGTCTATATCTGTCTGTCTGTGTATGTCTATCAGCGTGACTGCTTGTCTGTCTGTCATTTTACCTGCATGTCTGTCTGTATATCTATCTACCTGTCTTTCTGTCTGTCAGTCTATCTATCGCTATCTATCTGTATATCTGTCTACCTGTCTAGCTAACGATATACTACATCTAGCTTTAATAACATCAGCACCACCATCACTATCACAACCAATAACAGCAACAGCAAAGAAAAAGAATACTCTTGTAGCAGAAATGTCACCAATATCAACATGACCATCAATGAACGCAATAGCAGGGTACCACAATACCACCTTCCTTCAATACTACCATCACCTTCCGCCGCTCCATCACCACCACTAATACCAGCTCAACCACAAGCACCAGCACAACCACCATCGCCACATACACATCTATCAGCAACAACAACGACAGAAACAATAGCAAACACAAGCAACACCACTACCAACAACATCATCAGCTATAGAATCATCACCATCATCATCACCACCACCACCACCATCACCACCACCACCAAGAACACCACCACCACCACCACCATTACCACCACCACCACCACCATCATCACCACCACCACCACCACCATCATCACCACCACCACCACCACCACCACCACCACCATCATCACCACCACTACCACCACCACCATTGTCAACATTATCGTTGTAATCGCCATCGTCATCATCATCATCATCATCATCATCATCAACATCATTCCCATCATCCCCGTCGTCGTCGTCGTCGTCGTCGTCGTCGTCGTCGTCGTCGTCGTCGTCGTCGTCGTCGTGGTGATCATCATCATAAAAAACAACAACAACAACAACAACAACAACAACCGCAGCAACAACAAGATATCTAGTTTTCGGACAGTCGAGGATCAAGACTTAATCATAGAATTTTCTGTTAGATCGACACAGAAATTTAATCCGTATCTTATAAATAGAGAATCACTTATTTGAAGACAATCTGCCCAAATTTCTCTCTTTAATTATAGCATCTCCTTCTAAGTAATACATCATATTGTAAACAGCGCTAATCCCTGCTTAGGCTAATCTTCCTTTAAGTAAGTGTCCGCGGGTTATTTAATTGACAATCAAAAGGAATTCCAAGTAATCTCTCTCGAGGAATCTTATACTTCACAGATGTCATTGCTTCCGCATTCATTCATTTCCTTGATAGCTTGATAGCTTCTTCAGACTTGCTTTCTGTTTTAAATGCGCATCCAATTGTTAAAAATCCGCCCATCCATTCATCCATCCATGTATCTGTCTCTCTGTTTATCTGTTAGTCTGTCTTTCTATCTGCCTGTCTATCTATCTATATAAACGCATATTACTCTTTACTCTTTTACTTGTTTCAGTCATTTGACTGCGGCCATGCTGGAGCACCGCCTTTAGTCGAGCAAATCGACCACCAGGACTTATTCTTTTGTAAGCCTAGTACTTATTCTATCGGTCTCTTTTGCCGAACCGCTAAGTTACAGGGACGTAAACACACCAGCATCGGTTGTCAAGCGATGTTGGGGGGACAAACACAAACACACAGACATATACACACACATACATATATATAAATACACATATATACGACGGGCTTCTTTCAGTTTCCGTCTACCAAATCCACTCGCAAGGCTTTGGTCGGCCCGAGGCCATAGTAGAAGACACTTGCCCAAGGTGACACACAGTGGGAATGAACCCGAAATAATAAGTACTAGGCTTCCAAAGAATAAGTCCTGGGGTCGATTTGCTCGACTAAATGCGGTGCTCCGGCATGGCCGCAGTCAAATGACTGAAACAAGTAAAAGAGTAAAACAATAAAATAGACTAATAAACATAGTAGGTATTATGGTGGTGTCAGAAAATATGGGATTCGAAGTAAGATGTCCACTAAGCAATGGGAGTAGGTAAAACAGAATGATGAACAATGGATCATGGTGAAGGTAAGGGATCCTTGGCGGCGTTAAAAGAATACAGAGTGATCTTTCAGTATTAGACAGAAGAAAGTTTTATGATGAAGTCCTGATCTTCGACTATATAAAAAAACTGGATATATCGTAGTTGTTTGCATGATAATGACGACGATGATGATTTTCATGATGATATTGATTATACTCTTTACTCTTTTAATCTTTTACTTGTTTCAGTCATTTGACTGCGGCCATGCTGGAGCACCGCCTTTAGTCAAACAAATCGACCCCAGGACTTATTCTTTGTCTCTTTTGCCAAACTGCTAAGTTACGGGGACGTAAACACACCAGCATCGGTTGTCAAGCGATGCTGGGAGGACAAACACAGACACACAAACATATACACACATACATATATATATATATAATAATATTAGGGACAAAATCCAAAATTACAGGTAAAAAACTCAATTAAAATTAATTTATAAAAAATTAAAATTAAATTGAGCCTTATAGATAAAGTATAGTGGATTTTCATCGATGAGTTCTTGAAAATTGGTTATTTTCCCTAAAACTATATATATATATATATTCATTTAAAATACAGAGATGCCTGTAATAGGACATCTAACCCTGTATTTTATTAATATATATATATATATATATATATATATATATATATGATGGGCTTCTTTCAGTTTCCGTCTACCAAATCCACTCACAAGGCTTTGGTCGGCCCGAGGCTATAGTAGAAGACACTTGCCCAAGGTGCCACGCAGTGGGAATGAACCCGGAACCATGTGGTTGGTAAGCAAGCTACTTACCACACAGCCACTCCTACACCTCATGATTATGATGATGAATCAGCGCAAGTATAACATGTTGGAACAAAGGTACTGTATGACGATGATGATGTTGATGATGCTAGTGCTGTTGTTGTTGTTGATGATGATGCTGATGATGATGATGATGATGATGATGATGATGATGATGATGATGATGATGATGATGATGATGACGACGATGATGAAGAATCAGTGCAAGTATTACATGCTGGAGCGACGGCATGGTATTGATACCAGAGGGCTGCTGGAAGTAATTAATCGAGGAATTAGAATAATGTGTGCAAACCAGGAGAGCAAAAGATCACTCGATATGATAGGAAAATCAAACAGTACTGACAAAACAGGTTCTTCAAAATTGACCAAGAAAGATTTTTTATCGGGAAATAAATGGAGAAACAGGCAAAGATACAGGCACCCCAAATTCGGAAGAAATCAAATATTTTGGAACAATATTTGGGGGAAAGAGGTAACACGATTCTAACGCAGAGAAGTTACGCAACATGAGAGAAACCAATATAAATCCTCTGAAACCATGTTCTCAACTACATGGTTTTGGGTTCAGTCCTATCGCGTGGCACTTTGGGCAAGTGTCTTGTATTATAGCCTCGGGTCGACCAAAGCCTTGTGGGGGGATTTAGTAGACGGAAACTGAAAGAAGTCCATCGAATATATGTGTGTGTGTGTGTGGGGGGGGGGGGGGGGGTTCTTGTGTGTATGTGTATGACCCCCGCCATCACTTGACAACTGATGCTGGTGTGTTTATGTCCCTGTAACGTAGCGATTCGGCAAAAGAGACCAACTGAATAAATACTCGGCTTACAAAGAATAAGCCCTGGTTGGGGGGATCTTCGATTAAAATCCTGTGAGGCGGTGCTCCCGCTTGGCTGCAGTCAAATGACTGAAACAGATAAAACAATATAAGAATACAAGAATATGATAAGGAAGAAGGATGTTCAAGGTGTAAAAAGAAAGAAAGATAAGCAAATGTTAAGCGGCAGCTCCAGAGGGAGTTGGGGGAAAATGTGCAGTGTCACGAAAGATGGTGGAACAATTAAGCACATAACTTGGAAATCATATAGAAACCCTAAGTTTTTAACCAAGGGGAAATACTGTTGGCAGCTTCAGTTTGGCCACCATATGGAAGCTGTTAACAGGATTACTATCAGATAAAAGGTACGTGCTCATGGACGAGAACAACGTATTATCGGAAGAGGATGAAGGGTGGAAACGTGAACGTAGACGAATCAGAGATCAATTATTGATATTTAAGACAATACTGAAAAACCAACATAGGGATGACGTAGATAGAATGCCAAAAAGCATACAATATGGTTCTACATTCGTAGATTCTGGATTGTTTGAAAATATTTGGAATAGTACAATGTATCGTGAATCTGTTGAACCGAAGTATGAATGGATGAACCACAGAGAATTCTAGTCTGGGAGGCAAAACTTAGGCCTTGTCAACCAACATCAAACGTGAAACCTTTCAAATAGATAGCTTATCATCATTGTATTTTTTTTTTACTGCTGACTTTGATTTTGTGAAAAACGAAAGCTAGGTACGAGTTCGAAGAAAGAAAGCTAAAGGTCAACCATCGACTGAAATGTCGGATAACCTGAAAACCAGTTACATTCAACTATTCAAGCAATGCGTTGATTTAACAAGGACTAGAACAGTCCTTGATGATGCGCCACCATGCATCGAATGCATCGTCATTAGGGAATATTTGTATATGTATATATATATATATATATATATATATATATAAATCTATATATAACCCTCCCTCATGAGACCACCCCATCCTCAGCCTAACCCACACCGCACCTGTGATTTCTCCACTTTCGCCTCCCCCACCTCCCAACAACATCACACCACACCACACTACACCATATCACACAACACATCACATCACAACACACCACCACGCACACACTAGCACTGACCGATTCCCATCCCCACATTTTCATAACTTCACACCTACATACACACATGCATACGTCAAGATCACCAGCATTCTCTCACACGCACATACGTTCTGTCTTACACACATACACCTTCGTTTTGGGATCACTACTATTTTGTTATCTCCCCTTCTTCTTAACTCTCTTGTGTGACCCTTCTGTCCGGCATTCGCCATGATAGATCGCTAACCACTACACACATTTTTTTTCTTCGCTTGTTTCTCTCCTTGTTTCTTTCTGTGTTCCTTTCTGTGGAAGAGCGTAGGCTCGAAACGTTAAAGACTTTTTCAATTCCCGAGCGTTATACTAATACATCTGTTTGTTTTCTACAACACCTGTCTTCGTCAGTCTGTTTTTTTGTGAATTCTTCCTATATATATATATATATATATATATAT
>NC_142944.1:42378185-42385685 GCF_046866305.1 Octopus bimaculoides | reverse complement strand
ATTGTGTCAAAAGCTTGGCGATAATTGCTGAGAGACCTACGTAAAGTTTTCAAGGAATTTTCATTGTTCTCCACAAAATCGAGATCTTATGCAACTAAAATCTGAGTGTCTTTTTGGTCAGCTAAAAGCAGTTTCGGCACACACTTGGCAGACATGCGTCTCATATCTAAATCTTCAGTGATAATGGACTGAACTGAACCGTAACTAATCTGTATATACTCTGATAACTCACGGATGGTGATTCGACGATTTCCCCTTACAGCTGCACAGACATCTGTGATGTTTTTCTCAGTTCTGTGGGTTGCGGGTCTCCTAGAACGTTCGTCAATATCGACATTTGTTCGGTCATTTTAGAAACGTCTGAACCCCTCGTACACTTGTGTGCGGCTCATACACTCCTCTCCATACACTTTCTGCAGCAGCGCGCAGGCCTCTGAGAAGGTATCACCATGACAAATTTCTCTGTCGTGGTCAATACGACGATCACACGCTACACACCTTCATTCCAAGCACTGATGTAAACAGCGGAAATGTGATAGAACATCAAAACTCAGTGCGTATGCATAGCAGCGTTCAAGGTCAACTTTATTCAAGCAGCTTCACTCTACGTGCTTTAGCTTCGTTACTATGGCAACAGTTCGGATACTTATGGATCAGACCTCGTATAAGTTATATCAGATATAATTTTATAGAAATTAAATATAGAAAAGTAACTTCAGTAAAAATTCAAATACGTTTACTTGGCATTTGACCTGTACAAGAGAATACATAGTTATTGGAATTGGTGTAGAGATGAAGGACTGATGCTGGGGCCAAAAAATATATAAATAAGTAAATAAACCTTTGTATATTTAAGTGTTTATATATATTTCGTTTTGGGATTTGATTTGCAAGATTCTTTATGTGAGTTCGTGTGTTGAAGCATATTCTGTTGTGTCTGGGGAGAGTCATTCTCTTTTGGTGCCTTATTCACAGGTAAAATTTCCACTTATCTCTTTTTTTAATTAAAAATTTTTTTTTTTAAAGAAATAAGTGGAAATTTTACCAGTGAGTGTGTTAAATTATAAGTTTCCAAAAGAGAATGACTCTCCCCAGACATAACAGAATATGTTTATATATATTTATATATATATTATATATGGTATATATACACACACACACACTTACACACAGACACAAATATGTGTATATGGGGGAGGGGGAGTGAAAGAATAAACATTCACAGTTAAATACACAATCGTTCACAAATATTTTATTACGTATTCGTGTTTTACTCTTGTATTTGCACACAACTAAATGTAAAATTAATTACACGAATGTAAATAAATATAGCGTAATTTTCTTAGAAATTTATGAGTGGGTTAACTAGGATTAGAACCATAAACCAAAGCATTTGGTAGAACCAATCACGAACTTTGAAAACTATACAATTCAGTGGTTCTAGTGTGAATTCTAGTACAGTCGGAATATTATAAGGATAATTATACGAATGTAGCATATATTTCATTTAATACATTTTAATTAAATTCGCACTCCACACATACATTCAGCCAGATGTCGTTGGTTTTATAATCATAAATATGATATATTTTAGATGATCAAGCGTTAATGTGTGTGTGTGTGATCAAGCGTTAATGTGTGTGTGTGTGTGTGTGTGTGTGTGTGTGTGTGTGTGTGTGTGTGTGTGTGTTTGTGTGTGTGTGTGTGTGTGTGTGAATGATTATATGTTGTTGGTATAAAGAAATGTGTTTCTCAAAGCGTTTAATCGCAGCAATACACACACACACACACACACACACACACACAAATATTTATGTATATATACGCTCACACGTACACACCCATATATAGTGGTATGTACGTATGTATGTCTGTATTTGTGTGTGTATCTCTCTGTGTGTAGCATGTACCGCACTTAATGACTTATAAGATGCATTTTACCCTCACAAAAAAAGTTTCAAAAAAATCACCCCGAGTCTTAATCTTGTTTTTTCTCTCTATTACCTTACTAAGCTTTATTGATTCTACTTTAATCGCTTTTCTTTCTTGAATATACTGCCATTTGTTTTTAACGTTTTATCCCTTCAACCCCCAATTAACTAATTCGATAAACCAGTCTCTCGAACCTTGTTGCACCGGGAGCGACACACTCAGCTTTCACTAACCGTGTCCCTGCCTACGTGGCCAATTTAATTCGACCATGTAGCTCAAAAGTTTATGATTAGAATTAGCTGACGGTATTGATATGCAGAAAACCTTCATTATACTTGTCTAAAGATGTACTGAATATCCTATCCGGATACAGTCTGGATGATTCAATGCAGTTTCATCATGTCCACATTTGCACATTCATAACATTCATTTGGTACCTGTGAAATAGCTAGAAACGTCCTTGTAGGTTCGTTAGACATTTCCACCACCCTCTTCCAGACATCGTTCCTATTTCGCAGTAGCTCTAAGGATCAGGACTTTACAAGAAAATGTTCAAGAAATCTGGCCACTCGGTTCCTTTTGGGCTGTACGCAGATACGAATCTTAAGGTATGGCTTTCTTGAATGGTCACATCTAGTACCACCCAGTTATCTTCAGAGTTCAAAATGATTTTCTGTACTGCAAAATCCAGTCTTTTCAGAAACAACACAGCAAAACTTCCTCCTAATCCTTATCGACTGCGAGACCACGTCGATCGAAAATTTTGGGTTCGCTGATGGTCACCACATTTATATCTAGCGATGTGAGGTCATTGAGTCGGTGGCTCTGCTTCGAAGGAAAGCCCAAGCCATGTGCATTATATTGCCTACTCTGAGTGAGGTCATTCTCGGCAGAAAGAAGAAAGCGGGTAAGAGATACTAAATGTAATTTTATTGAAGAGAGGGAAAATATGTTGTTCCTCTTTTTAAATGTGGGCGTTTTCACGAGTAGTTCAGTATAACATCTTTTCTTGCTGTTCCCTCAGAGATCTACTTCATCGAGGTATTTGTTTTTATAGTATCATGTATATTCTGCGTTGTTTGGATTATATTTTATGTGTTGGTGTATTGTTCTTACGTGTAATGAAATCACTAGGAGCGATGTCAGTGCAATTTCATGTATGTATTATAATAGTTTATTGTTGTTCGTATTTAAGACAATGAAGTTTATAAGTTTGTAAAGTTTCTTTGTTGTGTCTGTGTTGATGCTGGTTGTGACTGTGGTAATAGTGATGAAGATGGTGTTTTTTTTTTGTAGTATTGGTGTTGTTGCTGGTGGTACGTTCTGTCCATTCGAACCTCTTAGTTATTTTGTCGAGTACTTTTCTGTCTTGTTGCCTGTTGTCATTTGCTTTCTTCCCCGTGTCCTTCGCCACACGACATATTTCAGTGACTTCAGGTTGGGAGAGTATCTCTTGGGGGTTATAGCCGTTCTCTGCTGCTGAGGTATTTTTCCATTTGCCTTGTTGTTCTTGTTGCTGTTGTTGTTTTTACTGCTGCTACTGCTGCTGCTGTTGCTGCTATCGTTGTTGACTCGTCGGGTTTGTTGGAGCAGTGATGATGGTGCGACGGTTGATCCGTTTTAAATGTGCGAAAGCAGTACCGAAGTGGTTCTTCCAATTTTCGTTTTCACTCACTTGACTACTTCCTGAAAAATTTCACGTCAAGCTTTCTTGAAAACATTTTTTTAAATGTGTATATTTCACAAAAATCAACTAAAAATTACATCCCGAATACAACGCAATTTTGCAGTTCTTCAGGACCTCTGTGGCGTTATGTAAAGACGGTGCAAAAGTTATGAATATAAATGAGTAAATTGCAGTGAAAATGAATCTTACAAGTGACTCGAAATGGATATGTTACTAGTGCCACAACAATTATGATCCGCTCTACTATAGGCACAAAACCTGAAAATTTTATGGGGAGAGAAAGGCTAATCGATTACATCAATATCAGTTCTTTATAATTTAGATAATTAAATTATAGCATTTATTATAGTCCACTCTGCATTGTTGTGCCATTCAAGACACGTTATATTTCACAAACAATACACAATGCTTCAAGCGAACTATAATTCTGTCCTATAATAATAATAATAATAATAATAATAATCAGATACCAGGAAACCCCAAAATGGCTGAAATTCAAAAGATAGTGCTCATGGGAACTGCCCATATCCTACGTAAAATACTGTCTATGTGATCTCAAATTTTAAAACAAATACATAATTTTCTTATGGTTTCTTAAACATTCTCTAGAACAACACTGTACAAATTCAAATATATGGTACCCTAGGCATAACACCTACATGAACTTCTAACTTGTCTCTTGAGGTCTCTGGGTGAGACTTGGATCCAACTTGTACAAATGCAAAACAAAAGTCAAACATAAAATAATAATAATAATAATAATAATAATAATAATAATAATAATAATAATAATAATATGATGTTTCAATACCAGCAGATGACAACGTTTCTCTAAAAGAAATGGAAAAACTTTCAAAATACAAAGACCTGGAAATAGAGATAACTCGAATATGGAATCTAAAAACAGAAACAATTCCTATCATAGTAGGTGCCTTAGGTATAATAAAAAAATATTCAGACAAATACATAACAAAAACACCAGGACTTACAAATATATATAACATACAGAAAATTGCACTACTGGGTACTGCACACATTCTACGCAAAACACTTTCAATACAGTAAACATAAGAGCACCACAGCAAACCACAGCACATACCCAAGGCGCACAGAGCTGCGCTCGGTAGTGAAGTGAAAGTACGTTATAAAAATAAAACTACTGAATAATAATAATAATAATAATAATAATAATAATAATGATAATAATAATAATAATAATAATAATAATAATAATAATAATAATACATGGTAAATACTGGGCTAAACTAAATGCGAAAGAAATAGACAGAGAAAAATTCCAGCAATGGCTGAGAAGCTCAGGACTCAAAGCAGAGACTGAAGGATTTTTAACTGCTGCACAAGACCAAAGCCTCCCCACCAGAAATTACCAAAAACACATAATGAAAAGAAATATAACAAGTAACTGTAGAATATGTGGAGATCGACAAGAAACAATAAATCATATTATCTCTGGCTGCCCAGTCCTGGCTAAGAAGGAATATATTCACAGACACGACAGAGCTGGGACCTATATACACTGGAAGCTATGCCAACATTATGGAATAGCAACAGAAAAAAGATGGTATAAACACACGCCAGAAAAGGTCACAGAAAACGAGAAAGCAACCATACTCTGGGATATGCCAATACACACAGATAGAGAAATTAAGGCAAATAGACCAGATATAGTTGTCAAAGATCATGAAGGAAAAAAATGCCTTCTAATTGATGTTTCAATACCAGCAGATGACAACGTTTCTCTAAAAGAAATGGAAAAACTTTCAAAATACAAAGACCTGGAAATAGAGATAACTCGAATGTGGAATCTAAAAACAGAAACAATTCCTATCATAGTAGGTGCCTTAGGTATAATAAAAAAATATTCAGACAAATACATAACAAAAACACCAGGACTTACAAATATATATAACATACAGAAAATTGCACTACTGGGTACTGCACACATTCTACGCAAAACACTTTCAATACAGTAAACATAAGAGCACCACAGCAAACCACAGCACATACCCAAGGCGCACAGAGCTGCGCTCGGTAGTGAAGTGAAAGCACGTTATAAAAATAAAACTACTGAATAATAATAATAATAATAATAATTATTATTATTATTATTATTATTATTATTATTATTATTATTATTGTTATTATTATTATTATTATTAAATGGTTGAAGGAGATTGGAACAAAATGTTCTGTAGAGCTCCTACAGAACGTTTGTCTGTTAGGGGCAGCAAGGATTATCAGGAGGGTTCTATGCACTTGAAAATACTATTGAAAGATTATGAATACCTAAGGTTACAGGAAGTAACCTGCTATACACATAAATCCTGCCAGGAATAAGACCGAACCTGAATCAAATCAATAATAATAATAATAATAATAATAATAATAATAATAATAATAGTATTAGTAGTACTAATAATAATAATGATGATAATAATAATAATAATAATAATAATAATAATAATAATAATAATAATAATAATAATAATAATAATAATAATGATGACGATGATAATAACAATTTCTGATTAAGGCTCAAATTCAACAATTTAATGGGGAGAGGATTGGTCGATTTCGTCGATCCCATTTTTTGCTTTTTTTCGCTTGGTATTTTAATTCATCAATCCAGAGCGGTTGAAAGGAAAAGTTAACCTCGGCGAGATTTGAAATCAGAACATAGAGATTTTGGAACAAACACAGCAAAGTGTAATTTTAAAAATGAATATATATAATCAGATTTTAACATGGTGTGGAAGTATGATGATAATTATTACAATGTGTGATGAAGTCGAAACGCATGTTTTCCCTTTCGATATATATTTTATTTTATTTAAGTCGAAACTACTCAATTGGATCATCACATAGACGCAGGAGTGGCTGTGTTGTAAGTAGCTTGCTTACCAACCACATGGTTCCGGGTTCATTCCCACTGCGTGGCACCTTGTGAAAGTGTCTTCTACTATAGCCTCGAGCCGACCAAAGCCTTGTGAGTGGATTTGGTAGACGGAAACTGAAAAGAAGCCCGTCGTATATATGTATACGTGTGTGTGTATATGTTTGTGTGTCTGTGTTTATCCCCCCAACATCGCTTGACAACCGATGCTGGTGTGTTTACGTCCCCTTAACTTAGCGGTTCGGCAAAAGAAACCGCTAGAATGAGTACTAAGCTTACAAAGAATAAGCTTTGGGGTCGATGACTGAAACAAATAAAGAAGTAAAAAAAGAGTAAAAAGAGTATATCTTCGGTGACCAGCGATAATTAAAACGATGGCCTGCCAATTTATTCTTAATTCATTTAGGTAGATGCAAATGTGAATATGCTAATTACTGTTGTGTTTCGTCACAAAACAACTTCTCCGTTACAACTAATACGTGTTCATAAGTCTCTCGATTCTTTAGTACAAAAGATTCTGGGATAGCCTGTGTTTCAACATCATTCTGTCTTGTCAGTAAGAAGCACCCACCAGACAAATAATCTAACGAAATCTGATGGTCTTGTTTATAACATCAGTGAACAGAAATTGCTGATCTGTGTTGATGTCTGCCAACTAGTAATATATCGTCATCGGCTCTAAGACTGCGGGCTGACTGAATCGTAAGTGAATCGGGTAAAATGTTTGGCGGCATTTCGTTCATCGTTACGCTCTGAGTTCAAATTCCGCCGTGGTCCACTTTGCCTTTCATTCTTTCGGAGTCGATAAAATAAGTACCAATTGAACACGGGTGGGGAATGAGGGGGGGGGGGAGTCGATGTAATCGACTTACCTTCACATTCGAAATTACTGGCCCTGTGCCAAAAATTTGAAACCAATATATCGTCATCGGCTCTTGTTAGATTCTTTAGCCCGGCTGAAGCTACT
>NC_142944.1:42365685-42375685 GCF_046866305.1 Octopus bimaculoides | reverse complement strand
AAAAAAAAAAAAGGAAAAAAGAAAAACATTTGGCATGTTATGTTGTTTAATACATTAAAGGAATAACATCATTAAAAACTTCCAACACTATTATTCATTTACTTAATTTATCTTGATTAAAGTACTCTGATTAATTATTGCAGAACTACGGGAATATTAGCTTTGATTCAGGAAGATGCAATTAACACTAATTCAGGGAAAATAAATTAAGGAGAACCGCAGTTAATAGCGAAGGTCTCCGAGAAATTTCAGAGACGAGGGAAAAGTAGGAGAGAAAAGTAATGGAAAAGACAAAATAATTAATAGTAATTATACAACAACTACTACTACTACTACTACTACTACTACTACTACTACTACTAATAATAATAATAATAATAATAATAATAATAATAATAATAATAATAATAATAATAATAATAACAATAATAATGATGATAATAATAACGATAACAACGACAACAACAACAACAACAATAATGATGATGATGATGATGATGAAGATGATGATAACAATAAAATAATAATAATAATAATAATAATAATAATAATAATAATAATGATAAATGCCCGGATGCAGTACCAAGCAGTGGCTCTCATGGCTTCAGATTGGAAGTGTTATCATGTACGTTGTTTTGTCTTGGTATAAAAAGATGGGATACAGTAAATATTCTGCTTAATACCACAGATTTGCTTGTCAGTTGTTTGACCTTAACCAGTTGAGCATGTCTCTTGGTGGCTGACGATATGTGCATCTCTGATCATGAGCAGAAGTAGTGGGGGAGCATCATAGCCATGTGTTCAGAGGAATTCTTTGGGTTTGAATAATTCACCTTTGGAAACATGGGTGTTTTGCTCAACATCGTTAAACAAACCTTATTCAGGGACCTTTTGAGTGGATTGGGCTACTCGACTTGAAGAAAATTCTAACTGGGTCCCACCTGCGATGTCATGCGCTGTTCATCTTTATATGAGATCATTGTGTTGCGCACATATGGTTGTGATGCATGTGCCTGGTGTACCCTTATCAGACGGGTAGTCATGATGGGTATATTGGGCTTCGTATATTTTACCCCAGTGTCACTTTGATTGCATGCACTGCTCTCTCACTCAATAATAATAATACTACCTATTACTGTACTCCCCGACACTCCTGCGATACGAAGCTACAACAAAAGTAATAATAGTGGTAGTAGCAATGATGACAAGTGTAATGATAACGGTGAAGAGGTTAATTGTAATGATAGTAATAATAACAATACTAAGAACGGTAATGATGCCGAGAATAATAATAATGATAATTACAATAATCGTAAGGATAATTGCGTTAAAAATGATATCTACTATAGTAATATTATAAGGAATAACCATTGTAAGTTTAACAATTCGTATACTAATAAGAACAACAGCAACAGTTGTAATAATACAAGATGTACTGGTATGAATTGTAATAATATTTATGGCAATAATTACAACCATAATAGGGCTGTGAGCTGGCAGAAACGTTGGCACGCCGTGCGAAATGTTTAGCGGTATTTCGTCTGCCTTTACATTCTAGGTTCAAATTCCACCGAGGTCGACATTGCCTTTCATCCTTTCGGGGTCGATAAATTAAGTACAGCTGCGTACTGGGGTCGATCTAATCGACTGGCCCTCTCCCCCAAAATTTCGGGCCTTGTACCTAGAGTAGAAAAGAATAATTACAACGATAACAAAAGCAGTGATAATGAGAACGACCATTCTGGAACGCTTGGAGAATTTAATGATATTTATGATAACTGCAGTACGAATTATGGTAATATAACTGTTGATGAAGTGGATAATGCACATACCAATTCTATTGATCATAGCCCATCTACTGCATAGTGATATCAGTTACGTAATCTACAATATTTCCATCCCGACGTTAACTAGATTATGTTATTGTGAGAAGAAATTTGAATGCCCGCTAGGAAATAAATGCTGATCAGAAACATTGCAAATAAATGTAATATCAAAACTAATCCACATATTTTCACTTATGTAGCGACCATTTCTTCCATTTTTTTAATCGAATAAATACATGATCATCGTCCTACCTTTGGAATGAGAGTTAAAGCGAAAATCAAATTATTCTCTGCGCGAAGCTAAGTGACATGCAAACTGATTTTCATCTTATGTGGAGCCTCGCCAGACATAATGGATATCGTCACAATCTCTGTTATTTGGAATTCATTCTTGGAAATCTTAAAGGGCAAGGGTGATGCTATTTATAAATCAGATAAAGTGACCGCATTCTATCCTAGAACTTGTACTTTAAACCGATTCTATAAAGTCTTCCTTGAGCGCTAGGTACCTATCTATAACCCTACAATATTAACTTTAATTACAATTAATGATATTCATGGATTATAGTTAGGTAACTTAGTGTGTCTTAAAACTATTAATACCATAAATATATACAACTAACCATATTTAAGATATTCTCGTCAACCTTTAGTTCTAACGACAAATGACTGTAATTTTATATAACATATTTTATATAATATCATTTAATAACTTCATTCAGTTTGCTTCTAGCCTTAGGTGATATCTTTCTAGCATTTGCTTCATTGTCCTTAGTTATGGACCTTATAATTCTTGATAATTTGATATAATCTTATAAATTATTTAACATTTATGACCCTACTAATTCGTTATAATGCTTTCAACATGTTGTTAATACTCACATACTTTTGAATTATTGTAGTAGTGGCTTAACCAAACTATGAAGATTGCATGATTTCAATTGATGTGCTTATTCATAATGTGATAATATTAATTAATGGAAATTCTGAGTTTCATGAATTTTTGTCGTTTTTTTTTTTTTTTTTCAAGGGATATTTGTTCCGATACCCTTTCTCAAATATCTCTGGCCTTTCAGCTTGTAATTTCATTAATTCTATATAACTCATTTCTCTAAATTTCGATATTTAAAGAGCATAAATTCACAAACGTATATCTTTAGTATAACACTGCTTATTGCCTAAACTTTTTCATTAAGCTAGTATACATATTTATTTATTTATGTCAATTCCGTCTTCCTGTCAATCTGTCGACCATTTTCTCTATATATATTTTATCTTATTCTGTTTCTATTTGAGTATTTATAGGCTATGATCGTTGCCACAGAGATTATGGCTATCTTTACACATTTAAATTCTATCAATTATGCAATAATTAATCAGAGCACTTTAATCCAAATGAATTGAGTAAATGAATAAGTAATGTTGGAAGTTCTTAGCGATGTCACTCCTTTAATATATTAAATAATATAACACAGTAAAAGTTTGTTTTTAGAACAATGTCGGCAACTCTTCTCGAATATGTTTAGATAGGTCAAATGTCGCGCCGGGTGCCTATTATCTGCTGGTGTACCAACCTGTTTAGTCAGTACCAACATTTATGAGATGGTGCTGTCGCAGGAAAAGAAATGGGAGCTATTTAGAAATATCGAAGGAATCTATTTTCTATTCAACTGCTAAATTTTACTTAGTAATCTATTAAGATGAAACGGTTCCAATGATCTTCACAGGCCTTCTGCAGCAGAATGTAAGATGGCGTTTCACTTTAACAGTTACAAATCAGTTATTATTGGAAAGCCATAAGCAGGAATGAGTTATTAGAGGAGCGACATTTCGGGATGTGGGACTGTACATATCGGTTATTTCTTGTATGTAGTTCTTTCTGCAGAATAGGATTGATGGGAAGCGGAGAGACGGGCGAAAACTGGGTGTTGAGTGTAGATAGCACGAGGTCAACCAGTTTTGAAAAGCAGATGCTATTATAAAAGCAACAGAAAAGGAAAAAAATCGCGACAGCCTGTCAATGGATCGGAAGTTAGAGCGTGTTTGAAAGTGACTACATAGCTATTCAGCCGAAAAGAATTTTTTGCTAGATAAAACCGAAGATACCTGTGAGTTAAGGAACACCATCTTTCCTAGATTTGGAAGCAATGCACTTTTGTCTGCATGCATAAATATATGTGTGTGTATGTACGTGTTCGCATCTGTATGTGAATGTATGTGTGTATCTGTGCGTATACACGTGTCCTAACAATTCTACATTACTAAATGTATAGGTGCATGAATTCAATTTTACCAGAGGGCTAAAGAATGATTTTAATGAATAAATTAACACGCTAGAAAATCGATTGAAGGAGAAATTGTTTTGTATCTCTAGCAAAATGAACAATCAAGTAATGCCTTCTGTTGCAGGCTAATATATGCGTATATGCATAAAATTTAGCATTCTTAAAGGATATATATATATATATATATATATATATATATATATATGTGTGTGTGTGTGTGTGTGTGTGTGTGTGTGTGTGTGTGTATGTGTATGTATATATCCTTACTTTATGGGACTGTCTTCTTATGGATACAGTTTTCACATCTTCTAAGAAGATGAATTCCTAGGAGTACATGCAAGCTTATGTATGTGTGTGTATAATTTTTTACACACAGACTAAACACAAACACACACATATGCCGGTGTACGTACATATATATATATATATATATATATATATATATATATATATATATATATATATATATATATATATATATACGGATATTTCTATACACATACATACGTACATACATAAATATATACACGGAAGCACACATGCACAGTCACACAAACGCGCATGCACACTCACACACACACGCATATATATATATTATATCAGTCTGTATGTATGTATAAATGTATGTATGTATGCATGTATGTATGTATGAATATATGTATGTATGTATGTGTGTATGTCTATATATATATATCTATATATACATATATATATATACGGACACACACACACACATATATATATATATATACATATATATATATTTATGTATATATATATATATATATATATATATATATATATATATATATATATATATATATATATATGTACAGTTTGACAAGGGATGCGTGTGTATAAATGTAAGTGACACTATCAGAAATGTCAGTAACATTTCTTGTATTACTGATTGTGTTTTCAAACATTAATGCATTTTATGTTCAGTTTATCGAATTAATAGTATCAACGCACTTGGGACACCAGATGTTGCCCGTATGTGTAACGTAACGCATATTCAATGACAATATCTTGTATATGAGTAACTGCTTGATATGTGTGTATGTGTATGTGTGTGTGTGTGTGTGTGTGTGTGTGTGTGAAGAGAGAGTGAGTGTGTGCTTATGCGAGCGCACATCTGTGTGTGTGTACATATACATGCATATATATATATATATATATATATATATATATATATATATATATATATATATATATATATATATATATATATATATATATATATATATATATATCACGACGTTGGTGTTTTTTCTTATATGATATCTCTTACCATCTCTTTTGGTGGGTATGATGATAATGTTTATGCATTTATCATTATGTGTGTATTACTGGTTTACTATACTTCTGCGTCAACGTCTCTCCTTACCAGTTATTTACAGACAGTGTGTAAATTGTCACGCGTGTAGCGGAAATATTAATATGTTTTACTGCTGTCTGTTGTAGAGCTATATAGATTATTTACGTATCTTTTACACAAAAAGTAATCATGCATTTGCGAATAGTTGTAAGCATGTGTGTGTATGTATAATATATATATATATATATATATATATATATATATATATATATATATATATATATATATATATATATATATATATATATATATATATATATATATATATATATATATATATATATATATATATATATATATATATATATATATATATATATATATATATATATATATATATATATGTATATATACATGTGTGTGTATGTTTGTACATATGTACGAATTGCACTTCAGCGTCTACAGTTCTGTTATTAAATTAACTGTGGCTTTTCCCTTAAGAGGTGGAGAAAAAATACGATGTGGGTGAGGGATCGTAATGTTGTGAGATACAGTGAATCGTAAACTTTGGTGTTACCATTGATGTTGTTGTTAATGTTTTGGGCTGTTACTTGGTGGTGATAGTTTATAGCTATTATTTCTATTTTCAACGAAAGGCGATTAAAGAGGATGATATATATAAATAGAAAATGTTTGTATGTGTATGTATGTATGTATGTATGTATGTATGTATGTATGTATGTATGCATGCATGTATGTATGTATGTATGTATGTATGTATGTATGTATATCTGTATGTATGTATGCATGCATGTATATGTATGTATGTATGTATGCATGTATGTATATGTATGTATGCATGCATGTATGTATGTATGTATGTATCTATGTATGTATGTATGCATGTTTATATGTATGTAGGTATGTATGTATGCATGTATGCATGTATGTATGCATGTATGTATGTATGTATGTATCTATGTATGTATGTATGTATCTATGTATGTATGCATGTTTATATGTATGTTGGTATGTATGTATGCATGTATGCATGTATGTATGCATTTATGTATGTATGTACGTATGTATGTATGTATGTATGCATGTATGTATGCATGTATGTATGCATGCATGTATGTATGTATGTATGCAAGTATTTATGTATGTATGTATGTATGTATGCATGTATGTATGTATGTATGTATTATGTATGTATTCATGTATGTATGCATGTATATATGTAGGTATGTCTGTATGTATCTATCTATGATAGGAAACCTACCTTTTGTCAGTTTTATACGCCATGACATGGTTCATTCAGTTATACTAGTTGGAAGGTCTGCAATGGAGGATACTAATGAATTCTTGAGAGCAGACCCAACACCAGATTCACTACGGTAACCCTCAGGTAGGCCTGTCCAAAAAATAGTATATCCATAAGTAGGTTCATGCATTTGGCCCTCGCCAGAGAGACGAATTTTAGAGAGCGCAACTATATTTCTTAAGCTCACATGCAATCAGTGCAGTACGCCTTTCTCTTGTTGAAATCATCATCAAGGAGTGTGCACACGTTCCAACAACCAAAATTCAAAGGATGTTTATTTTTACACAGTGGCAGGATGACGACCGTGCCCAACCTGTGATACACTGGGACACCTGCTGAGCCAGACCTGTTTCCCCGACGTTTTGCCATTTACTGAATCTGTTTGAGACATTTTAGAGTAAGTTACAAGTGCATTTTTAGGTTTTTGTCAACCAACTAATTCAATGATTTTAGTAAGATTTGGTGTACAGGAAGTAATTGTGCAGATGAATAATTTTCAGTGGGTGTAGCTTGCACTGCACTACCCCCACTTATTGGCCCAAGAAGATATTCACCGATGTGACATGAAAATTGACAAAACCAGGTACTTCCAAGACTTCGAGTTTTATTTCGGGGATTTCCTTCTGCTAGATAGGTTGCCAACCAAGGCTAACGAGCTTCTACCTGCCCATGAGGTAAGCTATCCCATTCCAGACACCAAACTGACACCCAAACACTCTATAAAGGGATCAAATATCACTTCGGTGTCCGACGCGGAGTAGCTCCTTCATACATACAAAAGAAAAAAAAACTGGACATGTGATTTACAAATATAAATAAGAATTAAATACAAATAACACACACACACACACACACACACACACACACACACACACATATATATATATATATACATATATATATATATATATATATATATATATATATATATATATATATATTTATATTTATATTTATATATAGAGGGTGATAAATTGAATATTAATTCAATTTAAAACCAAGTAGCTTAGCATATAAAAAAATCTGAAAATTCAGAAAAATTGTATTACATGTGTATAAGAAGGGATGACCACTAAGTGGACATCCTATATGCTAGAAAGACGTCATCAACGACCCAACCACAAAGAAAAATAATGTTCTCAAGAAAAAAATTTCGCAAAACACCAGAACAAGACAAAATGAGAAATATACAGAATAAAGAATTGTGTACCGGTTTCGAACATTATTTACGTAACATCCGTGTTCTCATCAGCACAATCGTTCTAGAATCAATATAATTTGCAGAACTATACACGAATTGTCTTGCGTACAGTTCTACCGATTATATTGGGGTTATTTTTCAAAATGCCTCAGCCTTAGCGCGCCAAATTCCGGAAACAATTCTGCAGAGAATAATTCACCGCAATATATGAGTCCATTGCGGTGAATTATGAGTCCACTGTATCTGATAGCAGAAACAACTGTAAGCAAATGAATTTCATAAGATAATCATTTACTAGCAGAACCCGTGGACATTTCACGGAAGTAATGGTAAACCTATTGGGTTATTACTGGAAATTTTATCCAAAAAAACTCGAAAGTGTAGCCTGTGTCGTGTCTCCATCAAAAGATAATCGCTCATCTGCTACTCATTGAAAAGTGAAGGAAATTGGAATACGATGATTACTTAATGCACTTTATATATATATATATATATATACTTTATATATATACTTTATGCACAATTTTATAGACTTGACTCACACCACTCCCCTTCTCCTTCAACTAATCATGTGAAAGCGTAACGAGCGGCCTGATTAACAGAAGAAGAAGCAGAACTATTATAAGATTCCTTTGTCATCTCTCTCTCTCTCTCTCTCTCTCTCTCTCTCTCTCTCTCTCTCTCTCTTTCTCTTTTACTGTGTCTCTCTTTTCCTTACATATATAGGTAAAAAATTTAGGAGTCTGTTCGTTACATAAATAATATTTGGCAGATTAGCTAAAAAGCAACAAATGGAGAATTTGGCATATCTATATCTACCCCTCCCGTGTCTATAGTTCTATAGGACAGTTTTAATTTCTTTGTCTGTCTTGCAGCTCCAAGGCTTTTGTTTTTGTATATGTATTATTTTTTATTTATTATTAATTGTTGTCTTCGCCTGGCCCTAAGTCTTTATTCTGTTCATTGTTTTGTCCCTAGTCCGCCCATTAATGGTCGCATCTCGAGCACATCTCGTTTTGTAATGTCTTGTTATGTTTTAGTCCCATTCCCGACATGTTTCTTGCTGGTGCCACCAGAGTGGAGTCAATATTATCGATAATGGCTGAAATTTCGTTCGACCCTCTGACCGATAACTGATGAAGAGTTGGTGACCTTCTGTATTTTCTGTTCGCCTGTGTATTTAGTAAATGTTCGTTTGTTTATTTACTACACGTTTTTTTTTTTCAATTATATATTATTATATCACACGTGCGGATGACCTCTACTCAACTAGCACTTCCGACGACTCTAGTCTACCGAACTCGACGTCTAGTCTACCGACGGCTCCGTCTCGCTCTTCCGCTCTTGCATTCTTCGCTCTCCTCGACGTTTTTCGTCTAGCTATTTATACGTATTAGACTAGCCTATTTATCGCCTGAGAGCGTCTGCACAAGATATATATATATATATATATATATATATATATATATATATATATATATATATATATATATATATATATATATATATCTATATATATATAGGTTCGTCAAATTTTCAGTTTGTTGTCTTTATATATATATATATAAAATAGAAAAAATTTAGAGTCAACAAGAAGGGGTACGGTCGGACATTTTATTTTCAATCACTACAATTGTTTCTATTCAAGGTAGTTCTCCAGGCGTGCAAATACTTGATTATGCAACCGTTTCCCTGCATTATGAGATCCAGTTCTGTTTCCTCAGGCGATACTTAAATATTGTCTCCGTAAGTCCAAATTCTCAGTTTCAAGGGCATCCTCTCTGTCTGAAAGTTAGAAGCAGCCACTAAGCTTAACTTAGCGGTTTATTGCTGAAGGACCGATGGCAAACTGCTTTGAATGTGTAGATGTAATGGGATGGTGATTCTGCTACTGTTAAAGTACACACACACACACACACACACACCTCTATAACAACAGCGTGAATGTGTTGAATATACTTCAGGTTATATGTGTATGTAATTATCTCCTCAAATATATGCTATTGACTATTACTTTCACGTACGTCAGTCCTTAGTGGAGTACAT
>NC_142944.1:42358185-42363185 GCF_046866305.1 Octopus bimaculoides | reverse complement strand
ATGCTGGAGCACCGCCTTTAGTCGAGCAAATCGACCCCAGGACTTATTCTTTGGAAGCCTAGTACTTATTCTATCGGTCTCTTTTTTGCCGAACCGCTAAGTTACGGGGACATAAACACACCAGCATCGGTTGTCAAGCGATGTTGTGGGGGGGGGGGGGGTCAAAGACAGACATACAAACATATACACATACATACATACATATACATATATACAACGGGCTTCTTTCAGTTTCCGTCTACCAAATCCACTCACTAGGCTTTGGTCGGCCCGAGGCTGTAGTAAAAGACACTTGCCCAAGGTGCCACGCAGTGGGACTGAACCCGGAACCATGTGGTTCGTAAGCAAGCTACTTACCACACAGCCACTCCTATGCCTATATACAAAAAAAAAATTAACAGAATAAGATAAAAATCCATGTTTGTGAAAGATTTCAGAAAATTTATAAAGTTGGGAATGTTTGTAAGGTCAAACACATTTCCAATTTTTAAGTCACTTCAAAAGAACCCTCGATCCAATAACACGGTTTACAAACTCTATGCTTGGAATGACCAATTTTAAATACTATTGGAACTTACACACAAGGTATAGGAAACTTATATGTATACCATTCTGCTTAAATGATGGAAGTGCAGATACAATATCCCTGCATAACTCACGTCTGTTTTCATTCCTCCACTTCACTCTCTATTTCATATATCTTCTCTAGAATAACTATTGCTTAACCATTTTCTCGCACCGTCTCCGATGAAGGGATATATATAGCAGCTTTTACATTCATCGGACCGAATTAAAAGTATGGCCGTTAAAAAGTTGTCCGAGATATGGGGTGGAAAATGATTAAGTTAAATACAAGAAATTGTGTATGATGGGGAAAGTGGGTGAGTGAAACTCAGTTAAAACACGTTGGACAGTTAAAATATAGGCGCACGAGTGTCTTTGTAGTAAGTAGCTTGCTTACCAACCACATGATTCCGGGTTCAGTCCCCCTGCGTGGCATCTTAGGCAAGTGTCTTCTACCATAACCTCGGGCGGACCAAAGCCTTATGAGTGGATTTGGTAGACGGAAACTGAAAGAAACCCGTCGCATATATGTATATATATATATATATATATATATATATATATATATATATATATATATGTGTGTGTGTGTGTGTGTGTGTGTGTGTGTGTGTGTGTGTGTGTGTGTGTGTGTGTTTGCTTGACAACCGATGCTGGTGTGTTTATGCCCCCGTCACTTAGCGGTTCGGAAAAAGAGATCCGATAGAATAAGTACTAGACTTACAAAGAATAAGTCCCGGGTTCGATTTGCTAGACTAAATGCGGTGCTCCAGCATGGCTGTAGTCAAATGACTGAAACAAGTAAAAGAGTAAAAGAGAAAAAGAGTATGTAAAGAATGGAATGAAATCGGTGGAAAAGCATAAATACATACAATACATATGCAAACCCAGACAAGCCGATTCATACATGTATATACATGTATACATACCTGTGTATATACCTCGAGCTAACTGTATAGGAATATGAGCAAAGAAGGCAGTCTAAGACAATTGGACTATGAAAATCTATGAATATGAAATATGTGTCTAATTTAGAGAGTAGGTTGTGGACAGTCAATTAGAAGAAAAGCAAGTCTTGCGATGTTAGAAGGTTTTATTGGGATACAATATACTTCTCCATGCAAGGGCACATATCAAATATTTTATTTCTGATGTTCAGACTTTCTTAAATATTATAATCTTTTAAATTGTGTGTTCTTTCACTTGTACGAAGCTTGTTGTGTGTAAATTCGTTGACTTAGACATTAATCTGTTAATCACACACCGGCTAATGTATTTTCTTTTATACATAGCAGAATCTATTGAGCCTGTCTGATACAAGAGGCACGTGTCCGAATCGCTTTATGATCTTCTTGTACTATTATGTCTACTGGTCTGTGATAAGTACCTTCATTTGGAGAATCAAAATTCTAATTGCTTATCTGATTATCAGGGAAATTCAGCTGAATATGAGGGCAAATATTTCATGTACATTGCACTTCACAGGCGCAGTCTGGCTGTGTCTAAGAAGCATGCTTTCACACATGTGGTCCTGGGTTCAGTCCCACTATGCGTCATATTACACAAATGTTATATCTATCTATCTATCTATCTATCTATCTATCTATCTATCTATCTATCTATCTATCTATCTATCTATATATATATATATATATATGTATATAATTTATTTATTTTTGTTTATTCTTATTGTAAGAAGTTATATTAGAATTTTACTAATATAAATCATTTATTTAGATATATTGCTTGATAGTTTAGGTTCATACCTATACCTGTCTATATAATTAATGATATAGGTATATGATTCTTATTTAATATGTACAGTGTTAATTTTTTAAAATCTAAACTTATTTAATTACAAGGAAAATATATTTAACTTTAGGAACTTAGGAATTGTATTAGTCATACAGTGTATATCTAGATTAAATTTAATTAAATTCAATAAAAATGAATATAATTTTTTAAAGTTTATGAATACACAAGAAAACTCTTTCTCTTTTAATACTTTGTTTAAATAAGTTACACGATGGTTTGGATTCCTTCATTATTCGTCCAATTTAATTAGCAGAGGTACAACCTTGGGGTAGCATATACATGCTGTTTAATTCTTTAATTAAACCGTTTTAAAAATAATGGAAGCATATTTCGCTTTAATAATTATTCCTATCTATAATCGTATTATTTACTCAGTTTCTATTTAATTATATTCATTTCAATTTATTTAAACTTATTAAATGTATATTTAACCCTATGCACACAATAAAAGCCTCTTTCTCTCTTATTGTTTAATAATTTGAGTTTTGATATAAGAATCTGATAAAGTTCCTCTACACAGAATCCACATCTTTGCTCCCAATGCTGTAAGATTTTGCTCGGCTAATTATTTCCCATCTAAGTGTATACTCCCTATTTTTATCCTTAATTGTCCAATTTAGTTTCCTAAGATTTCTTCTTTTCGTATCAAAACACAAATTATTAAACAATTATTCATTGCTAAAACTATTTCTCCTATATTGAAAAGATGAAAGCATCTGTAGCGAAAACAGACTTCAAGAGTGTATGGTACTAAGAAGAACCAACGATGAAAACTAGTACATATGCAATGTAAAATACGCAGTATCATTAATTGATATGAAGCTAAACCGGTGAACATTTGGATAAATATCCCCAGGAAAGGACAACTTCTTTCCACACAGACACAAACATATACATACATACGTCCATATATATATATATATATATATATATATATATATATATATATATATATATATTCACGTGTGTGTGTGCATGTGTGTATATATGTATATGTATATATATATATATATATATATATATATATATATATATATATATATATATATATATATATATATATATATATATATATATATATATATATATATATATATACATAGGTACATACATACATACTTAGATAATGCATATAATCAAAACATAATATAGAAGGAAGGAGAATTATACATCAAAAATTGTTTATTACCGAATTATTCACATTAGATTTCAATCCGACACGTGTTTCTGTTGCATCAGTGTCTTAATAACTTTTGATGTCGCATTTATGTGTAATTAGTTGGTTCGGTTGCAGTAAAAATTCTTCCAAGGTGTTGTTTACATATGCCGTCTAGGATACGAAAATATCGTATCAAAATCAGTGCTGGTTATAATTTCTATCGAAAATCTGTAGAGATAACATTAACAATTGATGTAAGAGCATTGCTAACACAGGTAGAACACAGTATTGACTTATAAAAACATTTAATATACTTTGTAGTATAGTATGGTTGCATTATTAAATACCATGTCCCTACAAGTTATTAATATATCTTTTATCATCATTTCTTTCAGTTACTAGATCGTGGCCAACTGGGGCACCACCTTCAAGAATTTTAATTGAACAAATCAACCTCTGTACGGAATCTTTGTAAGCCTATTATTTATTCTATCAGAGTCTTTTGCCGAACCGCTAAGTTACGAGGATTTAAGCACAGCGCCACCGTTTGTCAAGAAGTAAGATGGGGGGCAAATTTGTGGGACACACACACACACACACACAAATTTGGAGTCTTCTTTCAATTTCCATCTATCAAACTCACTCACAAGGCTTAGGTCGGCTCAAAGCTATAGAAGACACTTGCGCAGTGAGACTGAACCTGGAACCATATTGCTGGAAAGCAAACTTCTTACCACACAGCAACACATACACACACACACAAACACACACACACACTCTCTCTCTCTCACTCACTCACTCACTCAGAGACAGACACACACACATATATATACATATGTATATACAACGGGCTTCTTTCAGTTTCCATCTACCAAATCTACTCACAAGGCTTTGGTCGGCCCGAGGCTATAGTAGAAGACATTTGCCAAAGGTGCTACGCAGTGGAAATGAACTCGGAACCATGTGGTTGGAAAGCAAACTTCTTACGACACAGCCCCCCCCACACACACACACACATGCGTATTATTCTTTAATACTCAAAAGATATAGGCAGTGCTGGTGTCCATAGCACTCGGGCGAAAACAAACATTACCGTTCTTACTACCTTTTCATTTATTATAATCACATCTGCTCTCTGTGATTTAATTACGCGTTCAGTTTAACAGAGATTAAATCCCAAATCTGTTTTAATAATATATTTCAACAAAATACATAATCTTGCTTAAATTCCACATTTTCTGCATTATACATGCTCATAACTGGTCTCTGCATTTCTATTACCGGATCTGTTCTTACAGATAAATACCACAGGATATTGAAATATACTCTAGCACATGGTATATATATATATATATATATATATATATATATATATATATATATATATATATATATATATATATATATATATATATATATATATATATATATATGTATGTATGTATGTCATTATCTAGTGGTT
>NC_142944.1:42345685-42353185 GCF_046866305.1 Octopus bimaculoides | reverse complement strand
ATATATATATATATATATATATATATAAATATATAAGATAAATATAAATATATATTTAATATAAATAAGATATATATATATATATATATATATATATATATATATATATATATATATATATATAATATATATATATGTCCCTTCTCCAATTGCTAGATGTCCATTAAATTTGAAATCTTAATTGTTGATATAACACGGTATGTCATAAGTGTCTGTATATTGTCTTTATTGTCATTTTGGTTAGAAAATAAACAGATTAATCAACGGAATACTGTGTCTGCAAGTTGATGAGTACCTCATATTCCCCTCTATTTTCTTATTGCTATATATATAAGTGAAATTATAGAAGGAACACATTTAGGCAATCAATACAAATTCCAAAGCGTAATTTAAAACGCACAACGAAATAAATATACATTTAAATTTATAGATAAAATTTTATGTAAAAGTCATATGTGAAAACTGTGCATGATACATGTTGGGTTCAGGTACAGAATGGACAAATAAAGAGATAAAAATTCGAGATGGGGGCTTCCAAAAGGGTCTGTTCGAATCGATTAAGAATTTGATGCTTATACGAAATGTCGGATGAGAGTTCAAAATTTAAATATTCAGGGGTAAATAAATAGATGAATAGGTAAATAAAATAAATACAAAAAACTATACAGATTCGGTTGTATTAGGGTGAAATCTATAAATTATTACCATGTAGGATTTCACCACTAAAGAAACGATCCTAACGAGGGTGAGCATTACGTTTCTGTATTTGGAATAGTTAAATGTTTTTCATCAATGTCTTCAGAATGATGGGCAGCATCTCAGGAAAACAAAGTTCGAAAATTTTGAAAATTCCTTTTTCACTCTCGCCACCTCTTCACCACCCCAGTCCGAAACAATTTTGGATTTTTCTTTTTTCCAAACGCACTTAAAACCAGTGAGAAAAACATTTTCGGTTAAAAAAAACTGTTAATAATTTCAGAGGAAATGTGTGATTTAAGGGAGATCTTTCTAGCACATCTCCAAACCTCCCTCCTCGTTTCTTTCTCACTCACACATCTATTGATATTATTCAATATTTTTCTCTCCATAAAGAAATTTTACGGAATGATCATGTCGAAATAACACACACGTAGTCCCAACTGAGCGAGACTGTGTTATGTGTGTGTAAGAAAAAACAAAAAACAAAAAAAAACTAGAAACGTCGTTAGTATTCATATTAATTTGTGAAATGCTTCTTTGTTCACGTTATTTTGAATTATTCAGTGGGATGTCCACAATATTTGCTTGAAACTTTGTAAATTTTTTACATACAGATTCGAAATGTTTTCAGTGGGTGCTTTGTATATTACTGGTTTATAGTTATGTAATTTTAGCTGATCTTGCCGAGTAAATTTGACATTCATGGGCGGGTAAATTTAATTAATAGGTTAAAAGCAATGACATTAAGGATAAACACTAAAATTGAAATTCTTAATGCATCTTACCGATTTGATTTGTTACTAAAATTATCTCAGATGGCAACCAACAAAAATTTTGCCTCTTTTCAAGATGAGGTACATTAATTTGAATTAATTAAAATACAGGTATATTGTGAAGTATACTTGAAAAATTCTTTATAAGAAAATTTAACTTTATATATATATATATATAAAACAAATAATAAATGAGTATATGCATATATACGTACATGTATGTACATACCTACATCTACCTGTATATATAGGTGCATATCTGGGTACAGGACGTTGCAAACAAAACGTAGACAAAAAATAATAATAACCAGAGTACAGAAAACACACAGGCCACATAGAGAACATTTTCCTTCATCAGCTGCCACCATTCTAACATAGGCGTTTCGAAGAGTGTCAATATATATATATATATATATATATATATATATATATATATATATATATATAAACTTAGATATGTTTCGACCAAAGATTGGTCCAAGCCATGTCTAACTTAATAGCACCTACTGATAGGATTATCTAAATCCTTTTTACAATCAAGTTTTGTTTATGGTCCATTCAAGTAGTGAGTTCTTATTGAGTGAGTTGTATCCAGGTATGGGTGGTTTGTCTGGTATTCCTTGAAGAAATCTGTCTATACTCCGTTTAAAGCTGATAGGATCTGTTTTTTCTTTTATCTGTTTCGGGACAATGTTAAACAGGGCAGGGCTTGTTGAGGAAAAGAAATTATGCCGCAGTGTACCAATATGTTGTGATCCTGAAGTGGGCAGGGGACTATGGCCCGTGGTCCCAGCCTTGGATGAACGTTGAAACTAATGTTCAGATCGTTTGGGCAATGCTGGCTGTATATTTTCCACATTGTACAGATGATGTACCGCTCGGGGTGACGCTGGAGAGAGTAGAGCTTCTAGGCTTTAAAGCGGTCTCAGTAATCAAGATCAGTCATGCCTTCAATTCGTTTAGTGAGTACCCTCTGGGGTGATTCAATCCTTGAGAATGTTTTGTTTTGTATGGGGAGACCACAAGGGGCAGCAGTATTCGAGGTGTGGCTGTACAAAAGAGGAGAAAAGTGGAATGATGACACCTTGTTCTCTAGACCGGAAGGTTCTTAACATCCAGGAGCTCATCCTACGAGCTATATTGACCATATTGTTGATGTGTGCATTCCAATTGAGATTGTTGTCAACAATTACACCCAGATCTCTGATATTATTGGTTGCCGTGAGCGGTTCTCCTGAAGGAAGAGAGTATGGCTGTTTTAGTATGGACTTTCTTCCAAAATGCATTAGCTCAAATTTTCCCTCGTTCAGTTTCATTTTGTTTTTGTCTGCCCATTGACTCACAGCATATAGATCAGTCTGGAGTTGGGTTCGGTCTTCTTCTTCTTTGATGATTTGCTGGAGCTTAGTGTCATCAGCAGATATTTTCACTTTGCAGTGATTTACGATGCTGGAAAGGTCATTTATATAAATTATAAAGAGGAGCGGTCCCAAGACAGTCCCCTGAGGGACACCACTGGTGACTTTTGCTGGGCTTGAGTGGACTCCATCGACCACAACTTCTTGTGTTCTATTCTCCAGGAAATACTTAATCCAGTGTAGAAGTTTTCCACGAATTCCAACATTTGCCAGTTTTGTGAATAAGATATTATATTCAACCCTGTCGAACGCTTTACTGAAGACAAGAGATATGACATCAGCGTTCAAACCTGTTCCCAAGGCTTTAAGTATATCTTCAATATGGTGTAAGATCTGTGTTAGACAGTCCCTGCCACAGCGAAAGCCATGCTGGTTTGCATTTAAGAGTTGTGGGTCTCCAGGGAGTCAGCTATCCTTGATCTTACCATCTTTTCAAACACTTTAATGATGTGGGAGGTAAGTGGGAATGGGTGATAGTTGACTGCGAGGGATCTGTTTCCCTGTTTGAAAACCGGGATGACAGACTGGGATAGGAGTTGTTTCGGTATACAATCTGAGTCTAAAGAATTTCTTCAGAGTTTGGTCAGAGAGACTGCAAGATGGTGTCTACATTCCTTCAGGAGACTTGCGGGGAATCTATCAGGGCCTACAGCAGAATAGTATTTGACCTCTTTTATTGCTGCTATGATGCCTGAAGCAGTGAAGGTTATGTCTGAGATTTTATGTTGGGAATCAACTTCGTTCGCTTCTCTTACGTCAATATATATATATATATATATATATAGAGAGAGAGAGAGAGAGAGAGAGAGAGGGGAAAAATATAAAAATATAAAAATATAAAAGGAACAAAAATACTGGAGATTCAGTTATACACCACGTGGCAAAATTATGAATTGAAAGTATCTGGAAAACATATATAAAAAGTGGAAGAGAAATGCCTTCGTTTCACATAGTTTAATATCTTTTTATAAAGAATTTTTTTTGATATATACATATTTTATAGATGTCGTGTTATGCAACCGGTTTTCGCTATTTACAGAATTTCAGGAAGAAAAAATAAAGAGGTATGCGATGGGTTTGCTACCTCAGAGGCAACTTTGGGCTAACCATGACACAGACAAATACACTTCACATTAGAAGATTTTCTACTAAATAATATTAATAAAGTTGACGGTATATCTTCGAAGTTTCATTCCCAGGTAAAACTCCATGTATTTTAAATATTTTCTCATTATGCTCTATGTAAGACATAAAGATTGTTCATGCAGAGTTGCCTCCCTTAGCTAAAGACCTGAAAATTGGGAGACTCGACTTCATTTTCGAGGTTATTTTTGTAGTAAAAAAGAGTTATTGTGCAAAAAACATACTTTATTTGGTAGTCGAAAGATTACTGAATCTTTTGATACCTCAAATCACTAACTCAGTTATCGAATCTATATGGAACACACACACACACACACAAACTCTACTTTATATATTAAAATGTATGTGTGCGTGTGTGTTTTGTACCCCCATCCCCACTTGACAATCGGTATTGTGTTTATGTCCCTGTAACTTAACGGTTCAGCAAAAGAGACAGGTAAAATAAGTACTTGGTTAAAAAAAATCAAATCTTCGGGTCTGTTTGTCTGACTAAAATCCTTCGAGGTGGTGCTCCAGCATGGCCACAGTCATCCGGCTGAAGCAAGTAGAGGAATGAAAAAATAAATGAATGTAATTTACGTATGTTACGTATGTTGTAATTTACGTATGTTGCACAGCAAGAATATCTTGTGATCAACATGTGTCACAGGAGAGCTTATGAAGCGGGAGATTGAGAAGTAATGCCACAAGGCAATCATTTAATCATTTCCACCAATTTATTGTCCTGAGTCGGTATTTCATTTTATCGACCTCAGAAAAATGAAAAACAATGTTGATATTGAATCGATGTGAACTGGAAACATGAAGTGACGAAACAATATCAGCCAAAAAGTATTTGTCCAGCGCTCTAACGACAATGCGAATTCGTTACGCAAAGCCGAGGTTATTAGGACAAGGGATTAGTGGATAGTATCGCTCTAAGTATTTGACTGGTAGTTTAACTTAACCTTGGTGGTATTTCTCTTTAATTTTTAATTCAAATGTAGCCATGTAGGAGCAATAATGTCCACACATACTCATTGGTATACATTGGAGGAAATATCTAATTTGACACCAAATGAGTGGTGCTAGAAATTTGATCCCCATCTAATGGTTGCACAACTTGAGTGATTAAATCAGAGGTTCTGAAAGCAGGTTGCACACCCCTTCGATGAGGCTTAAGACTTCAGCAGGCGATTGAATTCATCAATAGTTTTAATCGAAATTTCTTTGTGAACGTGTATGTATGTATGTATGTATGTATGTATGTATATCAATCAGTTCCATTTCTGTATTTCTTGTCAATAGAGAAAGAGCCGGACTCTAACATAGATTCAAGGCTCCTTCATTGGAACTTTTTTCAACATCATCTAGGTATTTGTGCATATGTGTGTGTGTGCAGTATTTGGTATTAGTGTATGCGCAGATTTTTATGTTTGTTTTATGGATGCGTTTATGTATGTATGTATGTATGTATGTATGTATGTATGTATGTATGTATGAATGTATGTATGTATGTATGTATGAATGTATGTATGTATGTATGTATGTATATGTATTTGTCTGTCTGTCTGTCTGTCTATTTTTTATCTGTGTGTGTATATATATATGTGTGTGTGTGTGTGTGAGTGTGCGTGTATGTGTGTGTGTGCGTGTATGTGTGTGAGAGTGTATATACTTCCATATTTTCAATGTATGTTTGCGTGTGCGTGTGTGTATGTCTCTGTGTGTGCATTACATAGTCATTTTGTCTGTTAATGAGGATGTACAAATTTTTCTTTTCTTTATTTTTGGGTTTGTGAGTCTAGAATTCCAGGATGGTCGAGGGAAAAGAATGATTGAGAAAGAACATTAGAGACGAACAAGAAACAGATTACAACACCAAATGATTCATCGCTGAAGCTCGACAAAGGGTCATATACTAACCAGTCATATACTATCCAGTCATATACTGGGGTCAGTTCAGTTTCCTAAAACTTCGTATCAATTTCAAAAATATTTCCATGGCCGCAGTCAAATGTCTGAAACAAAAGAATTGTCATCACTCTTAAGAACAATACCAAAAATGTTACAAACGGTGCTTTACATCAGCGGAATAATCACTATCAGTAACATCACCATTGTCAGCAGCAGCAATACCATTTTTTTGTTTGTTCTTATTGCTTAATTTTTTGACATCGTTTATGTTTTTGTTTGTTGTTGTTAATGCTGATAGTGGCGATATTGATGCGTCTGTTATGGCTGTTGTTGTTGTTGTTGTTGTTGTTGTTGTCATTGCTGTTAATTTTATTGCTTATAAACCGCAACAATTTTCGCGATATGTTTACGTCACACTTCAATACCAAAACTGAATAGAATTTTATTTTTATGAAATTCTTTAGCGGAAACAAAACTTAACGAAATTTCCTCCCCTCCTTCTCTCCCTCCCTTTCTCTCTCACTCATACGCTCACCCAGCACTATACAGTCATACACACACATATACACACACACACACACACACACACACACACACGCACACGCGCGCGCGTGCGTAAGCACATATTCGTATTATTACACATATATGTAGAAGAATATATATATCTATGTTTGTATACACACGCATACACGCGCGCACGCGCATTCATAAATAGTCTGTAATATATATACGCGTGAGTATATATACATACATATATTTATGTATATAATACATACACGCGTGTGTGTGTGTGTTGGTGAGTATGTGTGTAAATATATATATGTGTATATATACATATAAGTCATTGTTTGTGACAGTTTGTTTATGATTGTCTATTAAGTATGCGTTTATCTGTGTGCGCGCGTGTGTGTGTGTGTACAGATACACGCACACTTAACATACAAACAGTCACACACACACACACACACACACACACCATTAACACGTTATTACACTTACAAAAGAAAAAGAGAAATGAAAAGAGGCGTGAACAAAGGATGCAACCAGCCTCCATTTTGAAAATATTACAATTGTATATTTTTTTTCTCATCATATCTATTACGTCCAAAGATTTCTGTTTTATTTGTTTGTTTATGAGACTTCATTACAATTTTCATTCAATAGAGAAGGAATTTAATATGCTGGCAAAATTATCTCACATGTGAAATTTGTTCGTTTCTCCTCAGTAATTCTTTGACCACAACAATGACACAAATTCTCTCATTGCGCAGTCAACGTCATTCGCATTTATTAATTTATATATTTACTCATTTATTTATTTTACTTGCCGTATGGATTGTGGATTCTTCATATTTCGAGTGTTTTCGAATTTTCGCATAAAACTTCATACACAAATTATGTGTGTTTATACATATACATATATATTATGTGTGAGCCTGTGCGTGTGTTTGTATGTGTGTGTGTGTGTGTGTGTGTGTGTGTGTGTGTGTGTGTGTGTGTGTGTGTGTGTGTGTGTGTGTGTGTGTGTGTGTGTGTGTGTGTGTGTGTGTGTTGCAGCAAATGGGTTTCTA
>NC_142944.1:42318185-42338185 GCF_046866305.1 Octopus bimaculoides | reverse complement strand
TTTTATTAGCCACACAGGGCTCAACAAAGATGGGATAGATACAATGTAGGGGTGTGTCGATCAAAAGGGACCGAGAAAAAAAAAAAAGCGATCAATATGGATCGTGTAACACACAGTAATGTTCTCGTGTAAAAAGAGGGGAGGATAATTTAGGTTTAGCCGTGGAAAGAAAAGCCTACGGAAAAGACCACGGTAGCCTTGGCCAATATTGTCATTACAGAAACTATAACAGTAAGTGACTCTCTTTTGCCTTTTTGTTTTTTGTCTGGATTTTTTTTTACTCTTTTATAGTGTTATGCTCAAGGTGGCTCCGTCATTTACACGTGCCATCCTTGCTACATTCACCCATCTTTTTTTGAAGCATTCACTAGACAAGACTTCCCTTTCTACTCTCACCTTCCTCTTCAGATGATACTTGAAGAAGTTGATGAGAGATTGCCCAGAGAGGAAAGTCTTTGTCTCTAGACCTTTCAGACGCGTCCACCATACACATTCTTCGCCATAGCCACAAGTACGATGAAAATAGCTCTTCCTTCCCGTTTAAAGGAAGGAGGCGCGACAATATTCACGATAGACTCGGCTGATAGACCGACTCGTCCCACACGCGATAGCAGTTGTTCAACGTAAGCCCACAGCTCGGAAATGGTGGGACACTGTACGAGTGCATGCAGAACGGTTTCGTCGCTCCGCCTGCATCTCGGACAGGTCAGCCCCGTGTTTCTCGAGACATGCCTGTAGAGCTTATCCCGAACGGGTAGAGCTTCTCGATAGCACTGCCAGGCCAGGGATCTCTGGAAGTTGTCCATAGGTTCCGGCCCGAAGGTCGTCTTAAACAGGCGGGTCAGGTATTCCTCGTCGACGCCCAGGTTCGTCGTCGTACCTTCCCTCTACTAATCCACTATAGAATGCGTTAGTTGTGATGCAGTCGCTCAAGGTTGACCCGGGGTGTTGGAGTTGCCGGAGAGCAACGCGACAGTCGCGGTGCCATTCGCCCTTCCTCGGCCTCTTCTTGATCCACGACTGTAGTTCGGTCATGGAGACGAACTGCGGGAAAGCGCGCCGACAAACGGCGACCACACCTGTTTACCGTTGTCTACGTAGAGCCGGAGATGTCGCAGTCTCAGCGCGTGTCTGCGCATCATCAACCACGGCATGCCCAGTCCTCCTCTTAACGGGTGTTGGCAGTAAACGGATCGCCTAACCATCGGAACGCTGCCTTTCCACAAGAAGCGGAAGAGGATGCGCTCCAGCTTGGTGATGGTAGGGTCGGGACAAGGAACGACGGTTAGGCGGTAGTAGATGACGGACGCGATGTACGTGTTCGCCACCTCCGCCCGACCTTTTAGGGACAGCTTCCTCTCGGCCCATTGCCGGGCTAGAGTGGCCACCCTTCTCGTTATCTCGTCCCAGTTCTTCTCCGTTTGGAGGTCCGGACCAAACGAGACTCCGAGCAACTCAACCGGACCGTCAGTCCAACGTCCCATGACGGAGGCGCTGCTTGACGGCATGGGCTTCCTTCTCCAGGTGCCGAGCCGCAAGCCCACTGACTTATCCCGGTTGATTTTTGCTCCCGTTACCGTTTCGTAGTCTTTCAGTGTCTCGCCGACAAGCTCGATGTGCCTTTGGCTAGACACTATGACGGTGACGTCGTCCGCGTATGCCGACACACTCGTCCCGCATCTCAATTCTCGCGGGATGCCCCTCAGCGTCGCCAGCTTCCGCAGTAGTGGCTCGAGAGTCAATACGTACAGGAGCGACGATAGGAGGCATCCCTGACGGACCGAACGTGCAATGTCGAAGGGTCTTGATAGGTGTCCATTGACGCGAACTACCGAACGGATGCTTCTGTACAAGGCAGCCATCCAGCCGCGGAAAATGAGACCGAAGCCGGCCGCCATGAGGACAGCCTCCAAGTATTGCTGGTCTACCCTATCGAAAGCTTTCGATTGATCTAAATTGATCAGGGCCCCACCTATGCCAGGTTCCTTAACTACCCTCTCTATGATGTAGCGCATCAGATGGAGGTTGTCATGGATGCTCCTGCCCAGCACGGCGCACGTTTGCGCCTTGCCGATCAGTTTCTCGATGACAAGCGCCAACCGCTTGGCTAACACCTTGGCCAAAATTTTCGTGTCTGCATTGAGCAGAGTGATGGGCCTAAAGTTATCTATGATGTCCCCCTTGTTTGGATCTTTCTTCAGCAGCGTTACGGCTCCTCGGCTCACAAAACCGGGAATGCTCCCGTTCTGCTGCCAGTTGCAGTACACCGCCACCAAGACGTCTCCAAACAAGTCTGGCATACAGTTGTAAAACTCGTAGGAAAGACCATCCAAGCCCGGAGATTTGTCCCTCGAGCATCCCGCCATCACGTCCCTCACTTCCGCCGCCGTGATGGCACCTTCGCAGCACTCCGCCTCTCTTGTTGAGAGTCGTGGCAGGCTGTGCAGGTAGGCACTGAAGTCCACCCTGCGTTCTCGCTCGCCACTCGTCCCAAACAGTCGAGTAAAGTGCCGCTGAAAGGCCTCACACATTTTGCCCGGCTCGAACAGTTCACGCCCCTGTTCGTCCACCAGAGACCGAATGGTGGCTCTGTTGCCCTGTTGCGCCTCCGCCACCCGGGCCTCTCGTGCGGCTCCAATACCTTCGTTCCTTAGAGCACGCATCCTAGCCCTGACAACGCACCCTTCGTGTTTGGCGTTGAAGTGTTGGTCTAGGGCCAACCTCGCTGCTAAAACGTCGGATGCGATGCCACTTCTAATTGCCTCTTCTAGTTTCTTAACTAGCTCACCCTCTACTCTAGGTTTGTACGTACATGCACACACATAGTCTTAGAATATGAAGCGTGTGTATATTTAAAAGAAAACGCTGAAATTTATAATCTCTGAAATGCTCCTCCACGAAAACTCACTAGTTTCCTCCTTTCGTCATCCTCATTAACCCCCAAGACATCTGTGTTTCTATTCCCTGGACTTATGAGACCGGTCACCAGGTTTCCGTGGCGTGTAAGTAACCTATATCACAACGTTCCTCCTGAACGGGACGATAACCCGCTGTAGAGTGACTCATTTACCGCTGAGTGCACTAGTGCGAGGTGAAAAGAAGTGGTTTTTCAAGAACACTATGCACTGCTCGGTCCGGAAATTGAAACCATCTTGCGATCATGAGTGCAATACTCTAACCACCACCAAACGTGGCACTTTAACTTTACTCGTCAGGGCCACGAAATGATTCATTCTTTAAACATGCCCAACAAACACTATATAGAAACAATTTCGCTGAATTGCAAATATATATGAAACGGTTATCACTAATTTACCCAAGTGCTAAAACAAAAGGTTTTACAATATTTTTAAAATGGTATCGGAGAATGATTTTTCTTTTCTACATTTTCATTTTTATATGAAAACCCACCAAAGCATTGGAGAAATATGTTGAGTTAGTTTCTCCGGATATTTTCGTCTGCACCGAAATCCCTAAATAAACTTTGCCTTTTAGCCTTTTCGAGTCGGTAGAATAGAGTAACAGTCAAATACTGGGATCGTTGACTACCACTAGACCTTTTCCCTCAAAATTACTGTCCTAGCCTCGAAATTTGAAACTATTATTATCATTATTGAGTAAGAGAGCAGAGCATACCATCAAAGTGACACTGGGGTAAAATACACGAAGCCCATTATATCCATCATGACTACCCATCTGATAAGGTTACACCAGGCACATGCATCACATCCATATGTGCGTGACATGGTGATCTCATATAAAGATAAATAGCGCATGACCAAGCAGGTAGGGCCCAGTTAGGGTTTTCATAAGGTCGAGTAGCCCATCCCACTCAAAAGGTCATTGAATAAGGTTTGTTTAAGGATGTTGAGCAAAACACCCATGTTTCCAAAGTTGAATTATTCAAACCCCAAAGAATTCCTCTCAACACATGGCTATGATGCTCCCCCACTACTTCTGCTCATGATCAGAGATACACATATCGTCAGCCACCAAGGGACATGCTCAACTTGTTAAGGTCAGACAATTGACAAGTAAATCTGTGGTATTAAGCAGAATATTTGCAGTAGCCCATCTTTTATACCAAGACAAAACAATGTACATGATAACACTTCCAGTCAGTTAAGATCACAAGCCATGTGAGCCACTGACTGGTATTGCATCTGTTGTTTTTATTATTATTATTATTATTATTATTATTATTATTATTATTATTATTATTATTATTATTATTATTAATATTATTATTATTATTAATTATTATTATTATTATTATTATTATTATTATTATTATTATTATTATTATTATTATTATTATTATTATTATTATTATTATTATCGTAAATGGCGTTGAATCGGCAGAATAGTTTTACACCGGAAAAATGCTTAGCGGCATTTCTCCCGTCCTTACATTTTGAGTTCAAATTCCTCCAGAGGTCGATTTATTCTTTCATCCTTTAGGGAGTCGATGAAATAAATATCTGAAACGTTAAGGGGTCGATGTACTCGATTAGTTTCCTGCCCCCAAATTCCAGGTCTTGTACCTTTAGTAGAAATAATTATTATTACTATATGTTTGTCTTTTGCTTTGTATTTGTACAAGTTGACTCGAAGTATCACCCAAAGACCTCAAGAGACAACAAGTTAGAAGTTCAAGTTGGTGCTATGACTAGGGTGCCATATTTTTGGTTTTGCACAGACTATTGTTTTAGAGAAAGCTTCAATATTTAACAGCTATCTTCGCAGCAGTCGGTTTCGGTCCTGTGTCCCAGAGTTGCATTATCACGACGTACAGTGATGTCTGTCTCTTTGGTATAAATGGCGATCTGGTGGAATAATTCACTATAATCACGTCAGCCTATGAAGATTGTCCCGCATCAACATTTTATGTGTGTAATAACATTGGATTCACTCTTGAGGAAATGAGAGACATTGAGAAATATCCTGGCGCAGCTAGAATACGAGCAGAAATTATGACAGTGACAAACACTAGACTCGAGGTGACCGGCACCGCTCACTCGAAGTATGAACCAAAATCGACCGCTCACTCGGACAAGAACTAAAATCGACCAGAGAAAGTTGGGGATCTTGCAGCATAGCATGTAGAGATGTAGATGCATCCCATCCAATAGCGTTTTAGGGTGTTGGACGACAGATCGGCTAAATAGCTCGTCTCTCTGTTTTACTCCCAATCTCCAGGTGGAAAATATACGGGAAGAGATAACGATGAGGGTAAACAGTCTCACGCAGAAGTGGACCGAAATGAAGCTCTATCTGAAATGTCAGGCATATATGGTTAACGCCTGTACCGCCTCCATCAAATAATATCACTTGACCGTCATGTCTGGTCCCGATTCTTGGCAGACCAAACTGGAGCACCTGCTATTTCGCTTTCTGTGGAAGAGTCGCGTTTTATTGGTCACGTGCTCCATTTGCTGTCAATACCCTATGCTTGAAGATGAGATGTGCCATGACTCATGATGTGCAGGTATTCCTTGAGGTCGCTATGTCACTAGCATTTCTAACAGATGGACAGGTTTGGCCATTGTTTGCGAGTCGCGTTTATTCTTAGCTCTTCTCTTTGACAATGCTGTAGTCCTTTGGATTACGCGCAAGACAAATGGAGTATCGTCAAGCGGTCTCTACTTCATTCAGTTCGAACAACGCGGGAGATGGAAGCTTGATATTGGCACTATATCGAGAATTAGTTGTGGGTAACGACATGCTCGGGGAAAATCTGTGCGTCGATGAAAGTCAACTAGATGTTTTATCCGGGAAATCTTTCTGACGGAGGCTTATAGATATGCTGCCTGGCCGAGCAGTACGACAGGGAGTGGGGTGGGATGCTGTCGGTTCGAGAACTCGAGATGAACTCAACATGGTTTTGACGTTAGCGGTTCGTTTAAAAAGGTGATCGTAGTTATAATCATTTAGAAATATTTTTAAGCGAATGTGATTTCAAAAATGTAAGTTGTTTGTACAATAAGTATTTGTTTTTTATAATTATTTTCAAGCGAATACCATTACCAAAAAATTTTTTTGACATATTTAAAAAATATTCTAAAGTGAAAATCACTTTAAAAATACGGTACATATTTCGTAAAAGACCCGTTCGTAATGTCAGTGTGAAATAGTTTTCTCCATAGGATTTTTGTCGAGTGCATTAAACGTATCTCACCACCAAAGATTTGGCTGCTATTTCTAGCATCATGTAACAGCTATTTGCGATAAAGGACCCGAAATATTTGTTACGTGGTGGCAGGGCATGCAAGAAATTGTAAATAAAACTTTCCTTTTCTGGGGAAAAGAGCCGTTTACGCGTGATTTCGAGTCATTCGTTGAAAGCATGCGAAATAACCTGGAAAAGTATATATATATATATATATATGTATCTACCTATGTATATATATTTATATATACTTAAATACATACATATATATATATATATATATATATATATATATATATATATATATATATATATCTGTCTGTCTGTCTGCCTGCCTATCTATCTATTTGTCTATCTATCCATCCATCCATCCTTCCATCTATCTATCTATCTATCTATCTATCTATCTATCTATCTATCTATCTGTCTGTCTGTCTGTCTATCTATTTAGATAAATAGTGATGTGCGTGTGTGTATGTATATATATATATATATATATATATATATATATATATATATATATATATATATATATATATATATATGATACGTGTCGCGTGTCTCAGGTTTGTTTAAATTATTTTACGTCTAAATATGTTTATTAAGGATTTCTTTCGCTAGAGCTAAGTGATATTAAATGATTGACTAAGTAAGCCGCCATTTGAAAGGCCGAGATCCATGTTAGTGTTATGGTGTCTCTTAAGTCTTCTAAAGTAATAATTTATTAGATTTTGAATACCATTTTGTCATTATATCCACTGGACAGACATTAATGAGAGAATTACTTGATAATCTCGAAAAACAAAAATCATTCAATTTCCATCGGGATGTTAGGTTTCACACTTAGAGGCCTTACAAATAGTTGTTCAGTAGGAAGCCATATTAACGGTGTTGGAATATCAGAAGAGAGATATGGAGAAATGGAGGGAGGGAGGGAGGGAGAGACAGAGTGAGGGGGAGTAAGAACGAGTAATGAGAGAGAGAGGGGGTAATGGGAGAGAGAGGCAAAGAGTAATAAGAGTAGAGATAGGAAGGAGGAGAGACAAGAGAAAGAAAGGAAGAGAGAAGAGAGAGGCAGTGGGAGGAAGAGAGACGAGAGAGGGAGAGGAAGATAGAGTGAGAAAAGAGTGTTTGTGTTGTGTATGCGCGCGCGTATGTACGTGTGTATTTGGTAAATATTATGGAAGAGAAGAATGGATTGTTGGAAGAGAGAGAGAGAGAGAGAGAGAGAGAGAGAGAGAGAGAGAGAGAGAGAGAGAGAAGTGGATTGAGAGACAGAGAAAAGGGTAAGAGAGATAGAGAGATAGTGAAAGATAGATTTAAGAAATTATGTAAGCTAGCAATGTTGAATTATATGCTGTTAAGGAAAGAAAGAAAGAAAGAAAGAATAAAAGGAGAAAAAATAAAGGGAGAAGAGAGGAAAGAGGAAGAAAAGATTATTAAAGAGGGTTGTAGCAAGGAAGAGTGAGAATGTGACAGAGAGAGAGAGAGAGAGAGAGAGAGAGAGAGAGAGAGAGAGAGAGAGAAAGGGAGACAAAAAGGGAAAGAATGATTGATAGAAAAATAGATCGATTAATAGTTAGACAGACTGATAGATAGATAAATAGATAGATAGATAGATAGATAGATAGACAGACAGACAGACAGTCAGACAGACAGACAGACAGACAGACAGACAGATAGATAGATAGACAGACAGATAGATAGATAGATAGATACATTTCAAGAGTTGTGGATGGGCGGGTAAATGAAAGAATTAAAGAAATGACAAAAATTGGAGTAATAGAAAATATTCAAAAGACAGGGAGTGTGGTGGAGAAATTGAGTAAGAGAGCAAGCAGTGTTGAGACAGAAACAGGGTAATGACTGAGCTGTTTAAAAAATAAATAAAAATGAATATAAAAGCAAAAGCGAATAAAGAAAAACAAAGATGAATAAGAGTGAATGAAAGTAGTGAAAGAGTGTGAGGAGGAAGTAAGATAATTCTCCGTTAAGTAGGGAAAACGGCTAGACAGGTAGCGCGAATATCTCGACAGATGGGTGTGGTGAGTGGACTTACACTCACAGTCTGTAATTTGGCACAAGCAACACAGAAAAGAAGGGGGAAAACTACGTAATTGCGTAGGTTCAGTAAAAAAAGCGTCGAAGTCCCACAAAAACACCACATCAGAAAGCTTTATGTAAAGGCTGATAGATAGATAGATAGATAGATAGATAGATAGATAGATAGATAGATAGATAGATAGATAGATGGACAGATAGATAGATAGATAGACGTAGATAGATAAAGTGAGAAAGAGAAGGAGAAAAGGGGAGCGAAAGAATCTTACTTTTGTACGAGAGATGAACTAAAAGATTTCGTCCACCTCTTTGTAGTTTGCACTACTTAAAGATATGTTTATCTAGTGGTGGTCAAATAACGAGGGCCGACATTAAAAAAAAAAGCAGCCAGCTGAAAAGAAGAAAAGGGGTAATTAAAAACACAACATGCACATAACAATATAAACAACAGCACCAACATTTATCATAATAATAATAATAATAATAATAATAATAATAATAATAATAATAATAATAATAATAATAATAATAATGATAATGATAATTGTAATTATAATTATGGTTTCAAATTTTACCACAAGGACAGCAGTTTTGGGACAAGTCGATTACATCGACCGAAGAAGAATTTGAATAGTAACAACAATGATCATGATTACAATAATCATAACAATAATAATAATAATTTCTTTCATTTGCCATAAAACCCTAAGATGTCGGAGACAGTAAAAAGACGTAATATAAAACGAAACAAATATGGAACAATTGCGCTGGTGGTCGTGGTGGTGGTGGTGAGAACTTACATCGAGTAATAAAATAAAAACAACAATAATAATAATAAACACATTAATAAGCAGATAATTATAGTAATTTGGACTAAGGGTGCTGAATAAAATAAGAACATGAAAAGCTTCACCGAAATAAGGGTTGGCATTCTACGTACAACCCAAAATGTTCCTGCGTCATAAGAGGCCATTGCTGCTTCCTAGTTCTTGTCACCAACCTACAGCAACATGATTAGTGTAGACCTATGTATCCTCGACCCATTCCACTGCTATCAACTACCTTTCATAATATTTACTGGCGAGTAGTGCTTTTATTTTTACTTCCTCCTTCGTCATTTGTAGGACCTTTAAGTGGTGAATGAGGACTTTATTTCAATTGAAAAGTTCAGTCCTTAAGGATTTCAACAAGTCTACCATAAAATTTCCTCCACCATAGTCCTGATAGTAATGATGACTACCCTCTCTTTTGTCGTAAGAAAGCGACGGGTCCCCTTTTCCCGATTAACTCGTGAGATAAAAGGATCGGATTCGCACTTCACAGTAGTTCGATATAACCGGGAAATGAGCAATACATGGAGACAGCGAGTGCTGCTATTCGAAAAGATCTTATCAAACGGTGTGCTATTCGAAGAGATCTTATCAACGCAAATTCCAAAACATCCATGACCATACAGTTTATCTTGAACAGGAAATTCCTTGTGTTGTACTGACCGGCTTAAGACAATGAGAAATTGTCTGTTATTACGCAAATTGCGTTTCCGCTGTTTTTTCATTCATACTTGTCGGATTGCAACAGTGTTCATAGATGTAGGTGGTGGATTAACTGCTCCTTTATTTTCTGTTTTATACATTACTTTTATTTTCAAAAACGTCATGGCCGTATCCGCTACATCCACATCTGGTGCTAACACATCACCCTCTCTCAACAAAGATGGCGTTATTGAACCGGTATCACACAAAAATCAAAACAGACATTGACTTTAAGAGCATTAAAGGAGGTACTTACAGACCGGTGGTTTTAATATACCTTTAACAGACTGTTTGTAAAAGTATGTATACATTATAATGTTGGAGGCGCAATGGCCGAGTGGTTAGGGCAGCGGACTCGCGGTCATAGGATCGCGGTTTCGATTTCCAGACCGGGCGTTGTGAGTGTTTATTGAGCGAAAACACCTAAAAGTTCCACGAGGCTCCGGCAGGGGATGGTGGCGAACCCTGTTGTACTCTTTCACCACAACTTTCTCTCACTCTATCTTCCTGTTTCTGTTGTACCTGTATTTCAAAGGGCCAGCCTTGTCACACTGTGTCACACTGTGTCACGCTGAATCTCCCCGAGAACTACGTTAAGGGTACACGTGTCTGTGGAGTGCTCAGCCACTTGCACGTTAATTTCACGAGCAGGCTGTTCCGTTGATAGGATCAACTGGAACCCTCGACGTCGTAAGCGACGGAGTGCCAACAACAGACTGTTTGTAAAAGTATGTATACATTATAATGTTAATGACCATCAGTATTTCCATAATTTGCTTTTATTTAATCTTAAAAATTTGTTGTTTTTTTTGCTAGCTGTAATTTTCGTTTCAAGCCTAGTACTTATTCTAGCGTCCTCTTTTGTCGAACCGCTATGTTACGAGGGTGTAAAAAAATCAGCACCAGTTGTCAGGCAGTGGTGGAGGGTGGGGGACAAACACAGATACAAAGACACATTCATAGTATTGATATTTTCTCCACCACCCCCATTTTTAAGGGGGTTTCTTAAATCTGTTTATATCAAAACTCTCACAATAACACACACACACGCACACTCACTGTTTTGTCTTGTACTTTCCTTAATGTTTTTCTTACCGTAAAACCTTATCGATTCCAAAAGACAAATGAAAGACAAAGTCGACCTCGGTGGAATTTGAACTTAGAACATAAAGCCGGAAAAATGCGACTAAGCATTAGTCGGGTAGGCTAACGATTATACGAACACGCCACCAATAAGCATTATAATAATTATTTCTTTTGGGACTAGGCCAGCAATTTTGTGGTGGTGGTGGAGGGGGGTGGGGTAGAAATTGATTACATCAACCCTAGTACTCAACTGGTACTTATTTTATCGACCCTGAAAGGATAGAAAGAAACTTCGGCCTCCACAGCATTTGAACTCAGAACATAAAACCCAGAGAAATGCTGCTAAGTATTGTTCCCGGCATGCTACCGATTCAGCAATCTCACCGCCAATAATAATAATAATGATAATAATAACCCTTTATCGGGAGGGGCTTAGTCGATTATATCGACCCCAGTGTTCAGCTAGTGCTTATTTTATCGACCACGAAAGGATGAAAGGCAACGTCGACCTCGGAAGAATTTGAACTCAGAACGTAAAGACGGACGACATACCGCTAAGCATTTTGCCCGGCGTCCTAACGATTCTGTCAGCTCGCCGCCCTTAATAATAATAATAATAATAATAATAATAATAATAATAATAATAATAATAATAATAATAATAATAATAATAATAACAAAAATTTCTACTATAGACACAAGGGGCCTGAAATTTTGGGTGGAGGGGCTAGTCGATTATATCGACCCCAGTACCTAACAAGTATTTAATTTATCGACCCCGAAAGGATGAAAGGCAAAGTCGACTCCGGCGGAATTTGAACTCAGAACGTAACGACGGAAGAAATAGCACTAAGTACTTCATCCAGCGCGCTAACGATTCTACCAGCTCACCGCCTTCATCTCAATAATGATAATAATAATAATAATAATAATAATAATAATAATAATGATAATAATAATAATAATAATAATAATAATAATAATAGTAGTAATAATAGAAATAATAATAAACAATATAATATTTATGCAAGGCAACTATTTTTCTTTCAATATCCTTGAGGCGTTTGAACGAACGAATCACTAACAAAATGAATGAATGAATGGGTGGATGAAAGAAAAAAAAAACGTCAAAAGTAAAAACAAAAACAATCAAAGGAAGGAATTATGGAATAAAGGTGATTGTAAATAATACATATCCGCGATATTAATATTGACTTGTTGATAATATATTTATTAAAAAAAAAAAAGGAGGAGGAAGAGAAACAGGAAAAGAAGATTGGAACAGAAGAAAGCAAATGAAAACTAGGATCAAAGCAAAAAAAAAAAAAAAAAGTGGGGGGTTGGGGGTGGGGGGTTGGGGGTGGGGGGTTGGGGGTGGGGTGGGGGGGGGGGGAGTATGGACAATAGCAAGAATTAGAAAACAATAAAGCAAAAAACTGATCGAGACAAAAAAAAAATATATATATATATATGGAAAATAAAAAGCAAAATCTACACATGTAACAGTCTGAAACTTTAAGTCTGAGAACGATTTCGTAAATGGCGTAAGAAAGAGAAAAGAATATCAAAGCCAGTTGACGGTGATTTTTGTGTTGTTGTCTAAAAGGGAAATCCTTCATCTTTGGCATATGATTTTTAAGCTGGTAACTGACCATTTTTTAAATCTTTTACTGGATAATACAACACAATAGTGTTGGGATGATGGTGTGTATGATGGTTGCGGGTGCAGGGGATAGGATATTAATGCCTGTTAATCCCTTAAACAACAACGTCTGCAGACAAACTCAAGTACCGCTAGAAATATAGAATTATAGAATTATACCCTTTCAGTCTATATATATATATATATATATATATATATATATATACATATATAATATATATATATATCTTTCTCTCTCTCTCTCTCTCTCTCTCTATATATATATATATATATATATATATATATATATATATATATATACACGTGCGTGTGTGTGTGTGTACGTGTGCGCGCGGACATGCGTGCTTGTAAGTAGATATAAATTTATATAATATATATATATTCATTTTTGATAAAAGGAACGGAGTGACTCAAGGGCCAAGAGTTCCGTGCGTTGCCCTTGAGTTACTCTGTTGCTTCTGTAAATATTAACAAAAATCTGCATATACTCATATTTTGAGTTCTATTTTTCCTGTTTGCATCACCGTATCTGTATACACACATATTTCTATCTATCTATCTGTCTGTATGTCTGTTTGTCTATCTATCTATCTGTCTGTATGTCTATCTATCTATCTATCTATCTATCTATCTATCTATCTATCTATCTATCTGTCTGTCTGTCTGTCTGTTTATCTATCTATCTATATTTATATATGTGTGTGTTGCACTCAGAATCGTGCGATCGTGATTTCAATTCTTGGACCGCGTGGGGCGTGTTGTTCATTGACAAAATGCAACAATATCTGTTTCAACTCACAATTTCAGGTGAGGCTCGGCCAGGCTAGCAAATCGTTGAAAAACACTATACGTTTAGATGTTCCTATAATAGAACAACAGTTAACTATGGCCATCCGTACACTTAAAATTTAGAAACATACCCACTTGGAAGGGAGATAATTCATCATGAAACCAGATTAAGTCGTTCTAATATTAAAAACAAAAATACATGACGGAAGTTTAGTGACATTTAGTACCGGTGCATTTGTTAATCTTATTATTAATTAGTATTATAAGACGGCAAGCTGGCAGAATCGTTAGCACGCCGGACGAAATACTGCTCAGCAGTATTTCGTCTGCCGCTGCGTTCTGAGTTCAAATTCGCCGAGGTCGACTTTACCTTTCGAGGCCGATAAATTAAGTACTAGTGATCGACTTATCTCCTCCACCTGAACTTCACGCCTTGTACCTAGAGAAGAAAGGATTATTAAGTAGTGCCACTTTATAACGTCATAACATATTGATGAAGTTAATCAGCGCATTAGATTAAATTATAAGATTCCAAACCGACCCGATTAGTTGACAGGCTCTATAATTCCAGATAAATGTGACATCTTATTAAAAGTAAGACTTTTAAACGTTATTAAAAAAGATATACACTCAGAACCAATAACATTTCCTGGTGTGAAATATATTTCGTTAATGTCTAAACAAAATATGGAAATCGCATGTGTTTGATATAATAAATAGTTAAATCTTTTTAGAAATGTAATGGAGTCTAGAAATGGAAGAAAGACACTTTTCATTCTGGAATGAGAGAAAAAATGTGGCACAGCTAAAACGAATTGCTTTTTCTAAAGTATGTTTAATGAATGCGAGTCGAAGCAGACGGAAACCAAGTATTATATATATACATACATACATACTTTTATTGATGTTGCAAAATTATGACAAGAACTGTTACTCGGAGTTTCATGTTCTCGTTCGTCGGACACCAACGAGAACATGAAAGTCTGAGTAACAATTTTGCAGCTTTAATAAAAGCATATTTTCCTACATTAGGTATTTGAGTACTATTTTGTTCCACCTTGTTTTACATTCATGTCCTTACTTCTGTGTGTTTGTGGTGTGTGTGTGTGTGTGTGTGTGTGCGTGCGCGCGCGCGTTTGTTTGTTTGTGTATGCATATATATATATATATGTATATATATATATATATATATATATATATATATATATATATATATATATATATATATATATATATATATATATATATATATATATATATATATATATATATATATATATATATGAATATATAAAGAACATTGATACTCATGAGAGACAATAATGATAGTGGCCGCAAGCTTAAGACCGTATTGGTAAAATTAATAGAATTATATAAGAATTACTAGACTACCTGTGACTCATATATAAGACAGGCTTCTTTCAGTTTCCGTCTACCAAATCCTTCAGAAGGCTTCGGTCAGCCCAAGTCTATAGTAGAAGACTCTTGTCAGGGGTACCAAGTAGTGGGACTGAACCCTGAACCATCTGGTTGTGAAGCAAGCTTCTAACACACAGCCACCCCTACGCCTATACTATATAGTATATATAATACTGTAAAGTGGTGCTGCCTCCACTTTGTAGCTAACGGTTTGTCAAATAATATAATATGAAGATAACGGAAGAAAGTAATAGATAAAAACACGTATACAACACTTTGTTATTTTAACAGTTTTGACACTATACAATTTTGTTTGTTTTCATAGTAGTAAAAACATTAAATGTAGCAACACAATAAACTATTACACAATACAGATCTGTACTGGAACTATTAAAAAATAGAAAAGACACCATGCACGATCATTCAAAACCATGTAAGTTGTGTGTGCATCAACAGTTCAACCAACATGCCGACTCAACCACATATATACAACACTCTCTTGTCGATTTCTTAGTGACCGACTTGAACTCTCTTTGGAAGAATTTCAATAAAACTCAAAAAAACCATGCACATAGTAAGAAGGGTTTTAAGAATTCCATGCAAGAAACTCATTCAGCACGGGCTAAGAGAGTGTAAAGGAAGGAACAGTAAAATTATGATTCAGTTAATCCACAAAAGACGTTCTTTACAAACTGTAAATCTGAAGAAATGGATTCGTTCGTTTGTTTGTGTGTGCACGCGTATATATAAATATATATATATATATATATATATATATATATATATATATATATACGTAAATATGTTTGTCTGTAAATATATATATATATGTATATATATGTATATATATATATATATATATATATATATATATATATATATATATATATATATATATATATATATATATATATATATATATATATATATATATATATATATATATATATATATATATATATATATATATATATATATATATATATATATATATATATGTAAAGTGTAAAGAAGGACGACAGTCGAATATTTTAAATAATGTTTCCTGATGAAAATATATTAGTTACTTTTTTGTTTTCTCATAACACAAAATCACATAGAAATGCATTATTTTTGTTAACCTGACAGAATAACATTTAGTATTGATTTTGTTTGTGTTGCCATTAGTGTTGCTTCGTGCGTGTGTTTGTGTTTATATACACAACCAAACATACACACACACACACACACACACACACACACACACACACACACACACACACACACACATAAACATACATACATATATATATATGGCGCAGCATTAGGATGTGCATGGCATGAGCCATTACACTCACAAGAGGCTCTAAAATGCATTAAGACGTCAGCTCAGCTAAATTTATGGCGAGGTCAAATGCCTTGCATGTTACCGAAGTTTTTAAATATTAGTAACCAGATTCCTAACACGCTCTCATAGCTGCCGTTATTATATGTGATAGGGCAGCTACTGAAATATTTTGTGTCAGGAATTAGAGATTCTCCTCCTACTCCTCCCTCTTCTTCTTCTTCTTCTTCTTCTTCTTCTTCTTCTTCTTCTTCTTCTTCTTCTTCTTTTTCTTCTTCTTCTTCTTCTTCTTTTTCTTCTTCTTCTTCTTCTTCTTCTTCTTCTTCTTCTTCTTCTTCTTCTTCTTCTTCTTCTTCTTCTCCTCCTCCTCCTCCTCCATTTTATTATTATTATTATTATTATTATTATTATTATTATTATTATTATTATTATTATTATTATTATTACTATTATTATTATTATTATTATTATTATTATTATTATTATTATTATTGTTAACCTGCCGAGACACACAAACTATACTGCGTAAAAGAGAATGATTTACCGTATATTGGAAAAATATACCATTCGGACTTGGAATGTACTGTCCTAGCTTGAAATGGAAAACTCATATCGCTATATATCTTTAGTGTTTTAGCCCAATAGCTGCAGCGAATGAGTCATTCCATTTTTAGTACACACACGCACGCTTGCACGCGCACACGAATGCATGCATACAAGCATACAAGCATACAAGTATATGTATGTAGAATATGTGTATGTATGTATTTAAATGCTTTTGTAAAAATTACACGATACAGTTAAAATAATTAGTAAAAAAAACTTTTAAAGATTTTATCAATATTGTCTTCATATTTATCAGAGAATGGGATTAACCTTTGAGGAAGAATATATTGGACCAACTGATCCGAAAATAATAAGCATCTCACCATGAAACTTCGTGGAAACTGGAATAAAACTTCTGGAATACGGCCTCAAATTCTCTCCAACTACGAAAGCCAATCGAGGAACTTTGAAGGAAACTTCCGCGTTGAGAATTCTTCCAGAACAAAAACGACACAAATACATCACTTGGGAAAAACATAACAGGATTTAAATCGCCGACAAAGATGAATCAACTCTTTAAGGAATATATAATTTATATGAAAAGATCTGCAAACTCAAATATTCCAACAAACCATATAAAACCAAACATTACAAATGAAGAACTGAAAGCTTTGAAATGTCTAGAGAAAGAATTCTCTTAAGTCATTAAAGAAGCTAACAAGACCCGCTACAGAGAAATTATCTTAGAACAACTAAATTGCCAATATTGTTAATGACAGCATCAGTTGAGTTGCTTGTTTAGATTTTGACTTACACTCAAAATTCATCCGGATACAACCATACACTGAACCTGCCGATGAAGAGATATATAGCTTGTTGATATTTAGGATCATAATGAATTAGTTATTCTGATTAATATAATTAACTGTATTTTCGTCGGTGCCGTAGTTGATTAATTAATTGATTAATTAATTAATTAGTGATACACTAAAATAATGTATGTTCCATATTCTTAGAGGAATGTATATCGAATGATGAACAAAACAAATTCTCTCGTTTTTATTATATGAAATCTCAGATAAATGTAGACAACTGTGATTTATTTCCCCTATTAGAACACATATTATGATTATAATCCTTTCTACTATAGGCACAAGGTCTGAAATTTGAGGGAAGGAGACAATTGATTTGAACTCAAACCATAAAGATGGACGAAATGCCGCGAAGCATTTTGCCCGGTGTGCTAACGACCCTGCTAGCTCGCTGCCTTATATTACGATTATGAAAGTAAGCGGTGTGCTAGCAGAGTCGCTCGCACACTGGGAAAAAATTCTTTACGTACCGAGTTCAAATTTCGCTGTGGTTGACTTTGCCTTTGGGGTTGAGAAAATTAGTAGCAGCTTAGTCGATGTACTACTGGAGTCGATGTAATGGACTGATCTCCTCTCTCAAAATTGCTGGCCTTGTATCAAAATTTGAAACCAATATTTATAAACAACATAGGAGCGGTGAGTTGGCCGACTCGTTAGTAAGCCGAGTAAAATGGTTAGCGTCTTTACGTTCTGAGTTCAAATTCTACCTAGTTCGACTTTGCTTTTCATGACTTTCGGGGTCGATAAAATAAGTAGCAGCTGGTGAGTGGGGTCGATATATTTGACTTACCCACGCCACCACAATATCAAGCTTCATCTCAGCTGTACAAAGCATATTATGATTATAACGAAAACTACAATTAGCGTATGAAAGGGTTAAACCATCCCTCGCTCCCTATTCAAGATATGATAAAAATAAAAATAAATATAAGAAAAATATAAAATATTAGCCGGCTTAGCAGTGACATTAAAAGAAACTAGATTTTAAACACGTGGTACTGGGTCTTGTGCCAATCCGCTGTCAGAGTTTTTTGGGGCAGGTGACTTTTAATATAGTCCTGAGATAACCAAAGCCTTGTGAGTGAATTCGGTAGAAAGAAACTTCGTAGATGCCGGTCGCATACATACATACATACATACATACATACATACAGATAAGCCATCACTGGCACAGTAAACATTTGTAAAACTTTCTCGAAGTTTATCATTTAAGTATATATGAGCATGTCTGAACATGCAACTAGACATGCAACGAGAATGCATACACAAAATAAACATAGAAATCTGCACACATACATATATGCAAAAATACCTTGTTGATGTTAATGAAATTGCAATGATGGAGTCTGGAGATAGGTTAGAAACCGGCTCTTTTCCTATTGCCAAAACAATCTTGAAATAAAACTGAATGACATACAGATAAACACACACACGTGTGTGTGTGTGTGTGTGTGTGTGTGTGTGCGTTGGCACGTGTGCACGCTTGCGGGAGAGTGTGAGTGAGTGAGAGTGTGAGTGTGTGAGTGTGTGTGTGTGTGTGTGTGTGTGTGTGTGTGTATGTGTGCGTGCGCGCGCGCGCCCGTGTGTTTTCATACCCACCACACTGATCGATAACTGGTACCCGTAAGTTAGAGGTTCGGCATCAGTCTTCACATTTCACATTATTTTTTCACTGTTTTATCCATTTTTGACGTTGATTCTTCAAAACCTGTGGCTCAGATGGAATAAGATGGTGGTGGTAGTGGTAGTGGTGGTAGTAGTGGTAGTGGTGGTGGTGGCGGAGATGCTTCTGATGGTGTTGATGAGATAGAAAAGACCGAAGGGGAGGGGGAAGAGGTGGAGTGAGAGGAGGAAGAAGAGAATGAGGAAGAAAAGGGAGAAGTAGAAGAGAAGATGATGAAGGAGGATGAAGGGAGGGAGAAGAGGAGGAAGAGGAAGAAGAAATGGGGTTAACAGAAGAATATGATGATGATGTTGATGGATGATGGTAATAATGATGATGATGATGATGATTTGTAAACGCTAATTAATACAAATATTTTTATATCTCCTTGTTCTACTCCGAAAGAAAACGTCTGTTAGTAAACTGATTGGCAAATTATAAACTTAGAAATTGCACAGAGAGCGGAGTGGCGTGACCACGTCCAGTAGCTGCCATTTTCTTCTCCACACTCATTACTGAAGCAGCTTTGGAAGTGGTGAAATATTATTAGAAACTTGGGAAGAACAAATTAGCTTACGATTACAGACAAATTAATTGTGGAAGTAGATTGAAGAATTAATGATTTAATCGGCCGCTTTGGAAGTTTGTTAAAAGATTTAACGACTGCCATTTTAGAAGTGTGATTTCTGATTGATTAACTACTGAGTAAAGTAGAAGTTGCTATAAATAAGAGTAGTTGGCAGTGAGAGAGTGTGATAGAGAGAAAGAGAGGAATGGTTGGATAAAAGGGAGTGAGAGAAAGAGAGAGAGAGAACACAAGAGAGAGATTGGAGGTGGGGGAAAGAAAGAGAAAGAAAGGGTATAAGACAGACGGAC
>NC_142944.1:42308185-42313185 GCF_046866305.1 Octopus bimaculoides | reverse complement strand
ATTGTCTTAGCTTTCAAAGAATGCCACCCCACCTGGTTGGCGAGCAAGCCATATATATCTTTATCATAATAGTTCAAAAGTTCTAACTTCACAGTTAGTATTTATAGAGCTGTTTATGAATGTATGTGTATGTTTGCGTATGTATAGAGGGTGAAGATATTTGTGTAATTGTTGACGCGTTCTTCAGCGCAACTTTTATATCAGCATGTGAAGCTTCGGTGAATTGTTGTTTGTAATGCGAACGACGCATATTGTTGAATGTATCCCGAGATGAATCTACCTGATAACAGTGGACGTCTGAATGAGATGATGGCGCTGTATGTTGATTTAATTTCAGATTAAATACATGAATATAATTGTAATTATATTAATAGACCAACCAACTGACGAATAAAACAACGGAGAAGAAAAGAAGAAAGAAAGTTGGGAAATATGAATGAAAAGAGATAAAGATTGAATCAAAGTGAATGAAAAAGAGAGAGAAAGATGAAAGAACAGCTGGTAAAGAAGAAATTTGTAATAGGATGCAAATAAAAATAATGAAATGACGAAAAAACTAATTAAATAAATGAAAGACAAATGAAATGGGTGTAATGAAAAATGAGAGAAAGAAAGGGGAGGTAACATAGTTCGGACACACAAACACACACACATATATGACATGAGGAATGGCAAGAAGAAAAGAAGGAAGAAAGAAATTTGACAGCTCAAGGAAATAATCCAAAACTGAGCACCAACCATGGGGAAAAGAAAGGAAAAACGAAATAAAATATGGAGAATAGAAAAACACGGAACGTCTTATGATCCACAGCGATAATGGTAGGAGTGGGACTGATAAAATGATAAAATCATCCTTAAAATGATATTCAGATGACTTGAGGACTATTTCAGGACTGAACACAATTAACCGTTCTATAGATGATGCCGATTCTTTATTTTCTCTTTTACATTTTCTCTCCCTGCATTTCTTACTCTCTTCAACTGTAATTACTGTTGTCTTTCTTTGGATCCTGCTTTGTATTCCTTTCTGTCTGTCTGTCTGTCTATGAAGAAGCCTCACATTCCGAACTATTTTACAGAGCTTAGGAAAAACTGAAGGGTTATTGTAATAAGTGTGTGAATCTGAGAAGGGGAATATGTTGAATAAAATCGTAATTAACTGATCGTCTTGTATTTTACTTTCAACCAAGACGAAGACCTTTTCACCACCTCCTCGTATATATATATATATATATATATATATATATATATGTATGTGTGTGTGTGTGTGTGTGTGTGTGTGTGTGTGTGTGTGTGTGTGTGTGTGTGTGTGTGTGTGTGTGTGTGTGTACATATATACATATATATTTGTATGTAAAATTTATTAATAAGGGTAGAAATTGATATTTTTTTATTTAGTATTTTTTCATTTGTCTTGCCCTTTTACAGTCTGTTGTGTCGCTAAATTTTTACTGAGAACATATTTTTCAGGGTTAGATGATTCGGCATCTATTTCTAGCATATAGGAGTCCACTTTTGCTGGTCATTCCTCTTATTTTTGTATATATTTGTATGTATAGATATATATATACATATATCCTTGTGTGCGTGTGTGTGTGTGTGTGTGTGTGTGTGTGTGTGTGTGTGTGTGTGTGTGTGTGTGTGTGAGTGTGTGTGTGTGTGTGTGTGTGTGAGCGCGGGCGATGATTTGCGATGGTTTGGTAAGCGCTGCCGCGTTTTACAATTCTGTAAACAGAGATATATACAGCACATTCAAATGCTAGATTAACTATAAAATCTATAAATACTACGACTGTTAGTTTCACCGTTGATATTTCTCTGCCTTTATTTTTATCAAAACTGGAATAATAAAGGAGAAAAAAGTTTTAAAATAATTGATTTATCTGCGATTAAATTTTACTTGCATATCTTCGATAAATTTCTTGCAGCTGTGTGCAAGTATTCGACACTGGACATGCAAGACCTAACATAATCAATTAGTTTAGAATTTGTATAGAAAAAATTTAATCTGCATGTCTGTATTGACTTTTGAAAATTATCTCGTCTCTTTATCGTTCCACCTCTCTCTCACCTCTCCCTCTCTATGTGTATTTGTGTGTGTGTGTGTGTGTGTGTGTGTGTGTGTGTGTGTGTGTGTGTTTGTGTGTGTTCTGGAACACGGATGTATTGAATTGATGTGTCTCGACATTCCAGGTACCAGTCGTCATGCTCGACATGCTATAACCCGTCGACGTTAAAAGGGGTAGTTCTATGACATGCACTACAGCGACTAGCATGTTTTGTGTTCGAACCTGCCTGAATTTATTATGTATAAATTTGCAAATAATCTTTTGAAATATCACTATAAATAGTGTAAATAGCAATTATTTTTAGGAGGGTAAGTCAAAAATTTCTGTTATTGTTTCTGTTATTGGTTTAAAGCAAAAGTAAGCGTTGGACAATTACATTATTCTTCGACATAGTCCACTTGATTTTCGATGCACTTCTTCCAGTGGTCCGGAAGATTGCTTATTTCACTAGAGAAAAATGGTTTCCGGTTGATCACGCAGGTATTTATGCACCACTTATTGAGGTTTGTTTGTCCGTAAAAAATCGACGACCTCATAAAGGATATATATGAGGTTCAAGGTGGTGATAGTCGGAAGAGACGAAATCTGGACAGTATGAAGGGTGTTCCAGCAACTCAAAACCCAATTTTCGAACGGTTTCAATGGCATAGGTGGCAGTATTTGGGCGTGTCGTTCAACAATAACAGTTGCTTTGACAACAAACCACAGGTTTGGTACAAATTGTTAGTTTTAGTTTGCTAGCCAGCATTTCACTGTAGCTTAGACTGGTGTCTGTAGACACCTTTCCCGGTAACGTTCTACTATTAGCTCATTTGTGTGCCATAAGACTGTTAGTCTCACTTTTACTAGGGAATTTGAGTCTTGAGTTTGCTTTTCGCTGACGATTCGAGATATTTCCACTTCATACGCTCTCTTTTAGACTCTGACTCAAAGTAATGAATCCAGGTCTCATCTCCTGTGAATATTCTCTCCGAAACGCTAGGCTTTCCTTGTTGTAGCGGTCGAGTAAGCGTCGACGTGTCTCCACACGATAGCACTTTTGCGCTTCAGAAAGTTGTTTTGTTACCCATCGTACAGATTTTACGGAAGCGAAGCTTGTTGATGATTTCGTTCACTGAACCATGTCACGTCTGCAGAGGACATGCCACTTCATCAATGGCCACTTATAGGTTTGCGAAAACCATCTCTCAGGATTATTGAATCTTTACGCCAGTGGTGGCGGTTGACAGACGTCCTGTTCCCTCTTCGAGTTTCACACTTGTCCGGCCATTTTTTAATTTCTTTTTTCAGACATACACACTTCTATGCAGTTGAGCGCTATCCCTATATTGCAGGGAAAGTTTACGATAAATTTCAGTCCCTGATACATCTTCAGATACAAGAAATCGGATCGGTAATCTCTGTTCTTCCTTGGTGCACACAGCTAGCAAAGCAGCGATGCTCACTCTATAACACAAAAAAGAAAACGAGTGATCAAGATTAAGCCTCACTTACGTAACAACAAAACTGCCATTTTGTAGCTTGCGAACGAAGATGTAGCCAACCTAAAGAAAGTTTTGGTGAAAGTGCGGATAATTTTCTTTTACTTCACCTTGTATCATATATATATATATATATATATATATATATATATATATATATATATATATATATATATATATAAACAAAACAAAAGGAGAGAGTGTGTGGGTTGTTTGAATGTGTGCGGGCGCGTGTGTCCCGAATAAAGGCAACTATGAAATGACAAAATTTTAATTTTTTCTTCTGCCACTTGGGAGTCTTCGGTGTTAACATTAAATCATTGCAATACGAAACTTCTGGATAGAACAGAAATAGTCTACATTCGTTAGATTTTCCTGCAGCAGGAATTGAACTCATTCGTGCAAAGCAATCTAAACCCTCGTCAGTTTTAAAGTGCTACCGCTGATTACAGAAGAGTGTTACTCATACTATGCAGATTGGTGTATTGAGTCATTTCAGAATTAATTATCATGATGACGTACAAAATTCAAAATACAGTGCAAGTCACTGGACACGAACTTTCAACCTTTTCCTTTGGTGCACTTTATCAACTTAGCCAACCTCGCACTCTGTCTATATATTATATCTACATTTTAAGTATACGGTGACCTTTAGCTTTCCGACAAAGCTAGGGAGTATAACGCTTGAAATAATTTGTCTGCGTGACTGACAGTTTAAGGTTGTAGTTCATATTGGCCTTGGAAACTTTAATTATTAAACCAGTATCTAGTATCAGTCATTCAAAGCCGTGTACACACACACGCATACACACACACGTGTGTGTGTGTGTGTGTGTGTGTGTGTTGTGAATATTCTAACGGGGATTTGCTGACATATCAGCGAAAAGAAATGATATAGGCTAACGAAAACCAATGCTATGGATTTGATTACTATAGTCCAACACAACACACGCATACAGAAAAACAAACTCACAGTTATATCGTGTGTGTACTTGCATGTGTATGTTTGTGTGCGTGTGTGTATGTTTGTGCATGCGCGTGCACGTATGTGTGTATGTATCGAAACATGTACAAAATATTCAGAAAGACACGTTTTCAAAAATACATTCGAAGAAATACAATATAAACCTTATACGTCTCTCTCAAAACTTAAATGTGACATATAAATTACAAGCAATTGGTTCGGATGCTTTCTTCCAGGTTCACTGCGAAACTCATATCGTAAATTGTATGATAGAAATTGTAGATGAAAGATTAGTTTCACCCACACTTTTAGCACTGGTAACAACGGGAAACAAGAATGGAGTTTGGTCAGGACAAGCGTTCATACTTGGTAATCAAACGAGGTAAGTACGTTGATCAAGCAAGGAATATTGATATCAATGGTTTATCTGTCTCCCTTGTCACCAGAGATGAATGTTACAAATACCTTACAATCGACAAGAATAGT
>NC_142944.1:42285685-42303185 GCF_046866305.1 Octopus bimaculoides | reverse complement strand
TATATATATAGATATATATATACATATATATATATATATATATATATATATATATATATATATATATATATATATATATATATATATGGAGGGAGAGAGAGAGAAAGAGAGAGGGACAGGCAGATTGATAGACAGATGGACAGCCAAACAGACAGATAAAAACATAAAATGACAGAAAGACGGAGTGAGACATACAGACAGACGGACAGACGGACAGACAGACAGACAGACAGACAGACAGACAGATAGATAGATAGATAGATAGATAGATAGATAGATAGATAGATAGATAGATAGATAGACAGACAGATAACTTACTTTATTGGCCACACAAGGGCCAAATACAATGCAGAGTTTTTCTTTTCGAGTGGAGTGAAAATAACCGAAATTAAAAAATAAAAATAGGGACAACGATCAAAAGGGTTCGAAATCGTTTGGGAAATAATACTAAAAGTTCCCAAAAGTGAGGAGGTTTATCCAAGAAAAGAAAAACCTACGAAAAGACCACGGTAACCTCGGGCAATAATGTCACATAATAACACAGTTACAAGTAGGTAACTCTGTTTTTCCTTTGTTTTTCTTTTTCCGGTTCATAGGATCATGCTGAAGGCGGCTCCGCCATTCACACGTGCCATCCTTGCTACATTCACCCATCTGTTGTTGAAACATTCACTAGACAACACTTGCCTCTCTACTCTCACCTTCCTTTTCAAGTAATACTTGAAGAAGTTGATGAGAGATTGACCAGAGAGGAAAGTGTTTGTCTCTAATCCTTTCAGACGCGTCCACCAGATGCATTCTTTCACCATAGCCACAATTACAATAAATACAGCTCTTCCTTCCCGTTTAAAGGAAGGAGGCCTGACACTATTCACGATAGACTCGGTTGATAAACTGACTCGTCCTACACGTGACAGCAGTCGTTCGACATAAGCCCACAGGTCGGAAATGGTTGGACACTGCACGAGTGCGTGCAGAACGGTTTCGTCGCTCTGACCGCAGCTCGGGCAGGTCGGCCCGGTGTTTCTCGGGCCATTCCTGTAGAGCTTCTCGATAGCACTGCCAGGCCAGGCATCTCCGGAAGTTGTCCATAGGTCCCGGCCCGAAAACCGTCATGATTGACAGACAGATGGATAGATAAATAGATAAATAGATAGACAGACAGAGGGACAGACAGACAGATATAAATAGATAGATGGATGTGTGATAAGAAGCTTGCTTTCCAACCATACAGTTCTGGGTTCAGTCTCACAGCGTGGCAACTTGAGAAAGAGTCTTCTACTATAGCCTCGGGCCGACTAGAGCCTTGTGAGTGGATTTGGTAGACGAAAACTGAAAGAAACCTGTCGTATATATATATTTATGTCTTTGTGTCTGTGTTTGTCCCCCCCACCATCGGTTGACAATCGATGCTGGTGTGTTTACGTCTCCGTAACATAGTAGTTCGGCAAAAGTGACCGATAGGATAAATACTAGGCTTACAAAGAATAAGTCCTGGGTTCGATTCGTTCCACTAAAAGCGGTGCTCTAGCATGGCCGCAGTCAAATGACTGAAACAAGTAAATGAATAAAGGCATAAAAGAATATAGACAGACAAACAGATAGATAGATAGATAGATATGCAGATAGATTTCTTTGAAAATACCTATAATGAAATGATGAGAGAATATTCAATATCCTAAATAATGACACGAGCGTTTCTACAAGTGCACACACGCTCACACATACCCACACACACACAAACGCATATAGAGCGATATAAGTACTGTCCCCTCTCATACACATGCATAAATTATTACATCTATGTATGCATGCATGTATATATGTATTATATGCATGCATGTGTGTGTGTGTGTATATATATATATATATATATATATATATATATAAAACAAATATTGAGGAATTATCAATCAAGGTAAAATATTTCATAAGCTCTGTTGGCGCATCAGGCTCATAATATTCCTTAAATTAGTGAACGATTCCAGGTAATCCTTTGGTTGTGTCCTAAGTTATAGTTCATCACAATTCTATATTGTAAATCTGTGGATGGGCTTCACATAAACTGGTTTCTACAGAGTGATATATAAGAAAAAATTTTTGAATAATGGTCATTACATATAATTCCTTTATTAGAGTAAATTTAGCTTACAGCAGTTTCCAGTAGTCATTATAGGTACGTTACTGCCACGTTTACTCAATTGGTCTATTGATCAATTGAGGTAGATCGAACGACTTAACAAAATTAATGCTACTTTCATCAGAGCCTTTGTTGGAAAATAAAGGAATTACATGTAATGACCATTATTTTTAATCTGTTAATATATATATATGAAATTGATGAAGGAAATAGATGGATTTAGTACGAATCCTTAATCAGCAAGACGGTCGTTTCGACCCATCCAACAGTTGTCCCTAAGGAGTAGGATGTTGCACATCTAGTTGTGTTACATCAGTCAGTGCAGGCTGTGCCACTTTAGGTGCTTGATGTAATATATATATATGTGTGACCAGTGGTCAACTTTCTTTTCACTCCAGCCGCTGTGAAGGCAAGACGAACTACTAGCGTTCTACCTCAGATTTACGTTTGGCCGTACGGCTTTTGAATGTTGTTTTCACTGTTCAATTTTTCCTGTCTTGGTTTGTGTTTGCCACCTTGGAATCCTCTGTGTAGTGGGTTGATCCACAACTCAGGAAGAGACTATTCTAGAGTACGTTCTGTCTTATCTTCGAAACGTCTAGATAGAATAGAGACAGCTGATGAAGGGATATTCCAAGTGGCTTTCCGTTTTCCTATGTGTTCGTTCCGTTGTCTGTAGTTTATTGTTCTAACGTCTTGTACCCTGATATGCATATATATACACATGTAGATGTAAGTATGTACATATATGTGTGTATACATGTATATATATTCTTTGTATTATTACATTATTGAACGCACACGTCCTTTTTTGCAAGTAAGTCTACTATTATTCTGATGTGACTCCATCTTTCTATCTATCTATCTATCTATCTATCTATCTGTCTATCTATATATCTATCTATCTATCTATCTATCTTTCTATCTATTTATCTATCTGTCTTCCTCTATCGTTCTATCTATCCCTCTGTCCTGGCCTCTATTTCACTGCTATACCCTTCTGTCCCTTCCTCCTTGTTCCACTTCCTCCCTCCACCATCCTCTCTGCTCTCGTGTGACCTGTGGTCAACTTTCTTTTCACTCCAGCCGCTGTGAAGGCAAGACGAACTACTAGCGTTCTACCTCAGATTTACGTTTGGCCGTACGGCTTTTGAATGTTGTTTTCACTGTTCAATTTTTCCTGTCTTGGTTTGTGTTTGCCACCTTGGAATCCTCTGTGTAGTGGGTTGATCCACTACTCAGGAAGAGACTATTCTAGAGTACGTTCTGTCTTATCTTCGAAACGTCTAGATAGAATAGAGACAGCTGATGAAGGGATATTCCAAGTGGCTTTCCGTTTTCCTATGTGTTCGTTCCGTTGTCTGTAGTTTATTGTTCTAACGTCCTGTACCCTGATATGCATATATATACACATGTAGATGTAAGTATGTACATATATGTGTGTATACATGTATATATATTCTTTGTATTATATATATATATATATATGTGTGTGTGTGTGTGTGTGTGTGTGTGTGTGTGTGTGTGTGTGTGTGTGTGTGTGTAGAAGGTTGAAAAGAAACACACGAGTTGATATACGTAAGGAAAATAAGACAAGGTAGAAAATACTAAAATAATTTCATCAGGAAGAACATTTTACTACCGGTTTCAGTCATTGCGACTTTTTCAACTTAGAGCTAAGTATGAAAAACTACTAAATTGTGGAAAGATTAAATGAAATGTTTTTTAAAAAAAGTATTTGCATAGATTTCAAATGCAAGTGGCATTTTCCTTTTTTGTGTCTATTTCCACAATCTATTTGTTTTTTATACTTAACTCTAAGTTGAAAAGTGGCAATGACTGAAACCGGTAGTAAAATGTTCTTCATAATGAAATTATCTTAGCATTTTGTACCTTGTCTTATTTTCCTTAACGCGCACACACACACACACACACACACACACACACACACACACACACACACACACACACACACACACACACACACACACACATATATATAAGGCACGTGGCTTTGTGGTTAGGGGTGTTCGGCTCACGATCGTAAGGTCGTGATTTTGGTTCCTGGCGGTGCATTGAGCAAAATACTTTTTTCACGCTGCTCCATTCAACTCAGTTGTCAAACATGAGTAGTACTTGTATTTCAAAGGGCCAGGCTTGTTATATTCTGTATCACGCTGTATCTCCCTAAGAACTATGTTTAGGGAATGCGTATTCGCCGAGTGCTCAGTCACATGCTCGTTAACTTCACGATCAGACTGTTCCATTCATCAGATCAACAGGAATCCACGACGTGTTAACTGACGGAGTGCCAGTTTATATATGCACACATACACACACACACATACACACACACGCACACACAAGCACACAGACACACATACAAACACACACACACGCACACAACACATGCACAAACACACACAAAGACACACACAAATACACACGCACATACACACACACAAATACACACACACACACACAAATACACACGCACACACACACAACGCATATACAAACACACACAAATACACACAAACACACACACAAACACACACACACATATATATATTCCCTTTTACTCTTTTTTACTTGTTTGTGCCATTTGACTGTGGCTATGCTGGAGCATCGCCTTTAGTCGAGCAAATCGACCCCAGGATTTTTTATTTGTAAACCTAGTACTTATTCTATCGTTTTCTTTTGCCGAATCGCTAAGTTACGGGGACGTAAACACACCAGCATCGGCTGTCAAGCGATGTTGGGAGGTTAACACAGGAATGCAAACACACACACACACACTCACACACACACAAACACACACATACACGCACATACGATGGGCTTTCAGTTTTCGTCTACCAAATCCACTCACAAGGCTTTGGTCGGCCCGAGGCTATAGTAGAAGACACTTGCCGAAGGTGCCAGGCAGTGGGACTGTACCTGGAACCATGTGGTTCGTAAGTAAGCTACTAATCACACAGCCATTCCTACACTGTTATAAAGTGTAAAGATGATTTTTAAAAAATAGTTTTAAAAAAATATTATAAAATCTTTATCAGGATGTTACTAACATTTGTGGGGAACAAGCCTTTTCCTTGTGTGTGTGTGTGTGTGTGTGTGTGTGTGTGTGTGTGTGTGTGTGTGTGTGTGTGTGTTTCTATATAAATATATCGCTGACCACTACATTTATATTTTTTTCTCCTTGTTTCTCTCCTTATTTCTTTCTGTGTTCCTCTCAGTTGAAGAGCGTAGCTCGAAACGTTAAAGACTTTCTCTATTCCCGAGCGTTAAACTAATACATCCATTTGTTTTTTACACCACCTGTCTTCGTCTGTTGTTTTTTTCGTAAATTCTCCCATATATATATATACACAACAGTAACTAATAAAATAGTCTTCATTTACTTCGCCCGCTTTACATCATTTTTCGTACCAAGGAGAAAAGTCTGTTTGTCTTTATTTTTTTTTATTTTAGAAAACAAAGGCCATTCAACACGTTGGAGCTTGGCTTTAACTGCTCTTTCTCCCACTCTTTATATATATTATAACTTTATCTCTGTGACAATTATCTATATATCTGTTGTAAACATGCGTGCGCAGAGAGAATAAGTTTGTACACAAAAGCAAAGCAACAGATAGCATAAAACGCAAGTAAGTAAATAAATAAGTTATGATTGATAATTTAAGTTCTCGGGAAGTTCTCTGCAGTTTATTCAACTTTTTTATACGTGTTTGTGTGTTTTGCTAGAGTAAAATATCAAATAAATTAGTATCGAAGTTGATCTAATAATATTGTCTATACATTAAATAATGCTTTTTTTTTATTTACTTCCCCTTTCTGCTTTCATTCTTTTTAACATGGCGTCATTAAAGGCTCTCTTTTCGTTTTTTTCTGTTATTTTGAAATCAAGTGACAAGTGGCAGACTGCTCTAAGTTAAGAGATTGAAACTGATATCTGTTTGAATAAATCCCGACCATTGGCCGATAAATCTATACAAGCCGACTGCCCTCTCTACATCGGAAGCTTATCGCTTTTCAAATGGCATTGTGTCGTACGATCCGCACCATGATCCATTCGGTGAAGATGAGACAATATTAACGTCCATTTTGTTTTTAGCTTGTTTACCGTACTAAATTGACGTTGCAATTACAGTAATTTGAAACCTACTCCTACATGAACATGGAATTGCCTGTAACTATAGAGTGATGTAGTGGATATCTTATCCTTGTTTTTATTTTTATTTTAATCTTTCTTCTTTTTTTTCGAATATGAATGGTCTTGTAAAAAGAGAAATGATTTACGTGGTAATGGTTAATGATAGCATGATAACTGTTTTAAAGAACAAAGTAAGATCTGAACTCGCTCGATCAGAGTCAAATTGACGCCAACAAGCATTGATGATAAAAAAAAAACAGCAACAACAAAAATAAATCACTTGATGTGACGTAAAAATACAACATATTCCACTTAAACGAAAATATCTTCTTTTTTATTTTAACGACAATATTCTATATCTCTGTTGTTACATTGTATTGATTTTAAGGCAAATTACACACACACATATATATATATATATATAGAGAGAGAGAGAGAGAGAAAGAGAGAGAGAGTGAGAGACAGACAGATAGACAGACAGAATGTGTGTGTGTGTGTATGTATGTGTGTGTGTGTGTGTGTGTGTGTGTGTGTGTGTGTGTGTGTGTGTGTGTGTTATTAACGAGGGATTATCAATCCGGATAAAATACTTTATGAACCGGGTTAACAATAGTTCTTGAACCTGTCACTCCTCGAAACACACAGACACGCACATACGTAAATCAATTTTTATTAACAATCAGTGGAAGTTATAGAGTGACACAGGGGACTGAAAGTTTTGTGCTTTAGCAATTATCAAGGAACTTAATAAGCACCAATTCACGGAACTTTTAGCCCTTGAGTCACTCGGTAATTAATAGGCTACGTAGAACTAGAACTAGGAAAGCTTTGTGGTTTAAACCCGCATTTAAAATGACCGTAAAAACGAAAAAAGATAGAGAATTCTTAAAGTTAGTTTCTAAGCATTTTCAATCTAGCCATAAGTTCTATAGAATAGAATTGAAAGAGAATGACACCCGTCCTTTCAATGTAACGTGGTAAATTCTAGAAAAAACATCATCATAAAGACATGGAGCTTATTAAAGACCTATGAAATGTAATCTTTGTCTCTCAGAAAAGTTCTTCATCCTGTTCCAGGATAAAAATACTTTGAACCAGAGACGTGAGCTCTTAAAATCATGTAGGCAAGACGCAAAGTTTAAAATGTCATCTGACAAAATACCGTATGGGTAAAATGGTTTGACTTTCGAAATATATATATTTTTTGTCTGTCGCATTTGAATTTGACTCTACACGGTATAGTTATTTTGCATCGGAACACTAATGTATATTTTGACTTCGTTTCTAAGAAAGCCTTCGACTGTTTTACAAATTTAAGCATAAGCTTCGCGAGGTTTATCTTTATTCTTTACTCACATATTTAATTATGTTATATCAAATTAATGTACAGTTTCATTACTTTGATATTTTAATATTATATACACCGGACAGTTTTTTAAAAATTGTTTGCATATATACGTTATAATGTATATATTTATCTTGATGTGAAAGTATGTCTCTATATTTTTATGTGTATGTATGTATTGTAGGTATGTATATGTGTGTGTGAGTGCGTATACATATGTTTGTGTATAAGTATATATGTATATATATATGTATATATTTATATATATATATGCATACATGTATAAATGTGTATGTCTATGTGCTTATACTTTTATATATGTGGGCATGTATTTGGGTAATATTTTTGTACATTTCTCTGCGTATCTATGTGTGTGTATTTGTATGTATGTTTGTGCTTATGTAGATATACATGGAATTTTATGTGTGCGTTTTTATGTGTAACAGTTTTTATATTTTTGGTGCTTTTTAATAAAGCATATTCCTCTACCTCTGGTATTCGAGTACTATCTTTTGCACCTTGTTTCGCATTTATGTGATTACTCTGGTATATATATATATATGTGTGTGTGTGTGTGTGTGTGTGTGTGTGTGTGTATATATATGCATATTATATACAGTAGTACCTCGATTTTCGAACACTTCTGATCACGAATAAATCGTGTTTTATCTCCTGCCCTTCTCATATTTATTTGATACAGTAGTAAGTTTACGAACGCCTCTGATCACGAATAAATCGTGCATTATATACATATACATATATAACATAAATTAAAGAGTTTTTCCTAGGTCAAGTTCCTTTATCGTAGGAATACAAAATACATAAAAAGTTCATCGAGGTATTAGGTTTCATTTGCTCCAATATTACAATGACCCCCCCCCCCCCCCCAAAAGCAGTAGTACAAAATTTTACGATCGTTTCAAGATATGCGTTTGTATTGGGCGAATTTTCCAGCCGATACAAATAATCGCATTTCTCTCATCAAAGGTACAAAACAAAATCGATTTAAATAGTTTTAAAATTTGAGAAAGCTTAAAATATCCCCTACTTACAAAACTTGAGGTCATGTCGAGTAATGTTATATTTTTTAAAAAGTTCGTTAGAATATAGAAAATGGGTTAGTGAAATGAAAAAAGTTGTGAAGTGCGACTGAAAATAAAAATATTTGTAAAAATAAAACGAGGACTCAAATTTGGTTAACCATAAAAAAACAAAAAACAGTTGGATTGCTGATAAGTAAATAATTAAAAATAAGGTGAATCCATATATGCAGAATGTTAGTGAGTACAATCTAAAATTCTCCTTCTCTCCTTCTTCTCATAATCATCATCATCATCATTATATATGTTAGAGTACCTAGGAAATCTAAAATGACAGGAGTCACGTTGTATGTGTGAGTAGAGAGAGAGAGGGAGAGGGAGAGGGAGAGAAAAACAGAGAGATTCGAGGGGATGTGCTGGACAGTTCCTGGCTTTAAAGGTATCACGAAAGGTCTGGTTTGAGGCGCAACCTTCCGAGTTCTCTTATAGGCCTTAGAAAAACTCAAGGATCGTGAAACTGAAAGGGGAATTTATTGAATGAAATCGTAATTAACTCATCGTCCTTTATTCTTTTTACTCAAAAGCAGGAACTTCTCAGCACCCCTCATGTGTATACATTCATACATACATACATACACACACACAAACACACACACTCACACACACACACACACACACACACACACACACACACGTGTATATATATATATAGGCAAAATGTTAAATTGCTATAGATAAATTGTTTTTCAGATTGGCAGACCATTTAATATTTATCATTTAGAAGACAGTAACTGAATTTGGTGAAATTGGCATCGTCCAGAAATAGTTCCATTAACGTTCATATTTGGTTAAAAGAAAATTTTGAGAAGAATGGAAATTTCGATAGTCCAATTTATTATCACATGCTCACATTCTCAAATTTCACTCGAAACCAATACTCTCGGAAAGCACATTATTCTTTCGTACAAGAAATGCTATCGTAACTTTCACTCAAACATTAAATGACCTATGTATAAGATTCTTGACAGTTTCTTCATCTTCTTAATGGGAAATTCCATATTTCTTTTCGCATTTTCTATCAGTTCTAAAGAAACATCTATAGCATTTGAAATGAAAGAATACAAAGAATACTCACGCGTATCTAAGAAAGAAAAAAAGGAACCCCTTCCAGCAATGATTAACCATAAAATTGCACCTTGAAAGCTTCCCGCCGACGCCATGTCCAGTCAAGGTTGTTTATGGAAGACCAGCAGTTGCCCATGCGTGTATAAAATCTGACAAATTTTATACACACATGAGCGCGCGCGTACACACACACACACACACACATACACACACACACACACACACACACACACACACACACACACATACACACACACACACACACACACATACACACACACGAGCGGAAACCGAAACTTATTCGCACTTCCGCCGAAAAATACTTCAGGTTGGGCGTACCCTTGTGCTAATGCAATCGAGCTTTCACCTTCATCGCTCCAGTTTCTGTTCATCTGTTACAGAGGAGAAAGGAACGTTCCGCCGGCTGTGTGTGATCAAGGAAGAACAGAGATTATTGATCCGATTTCTATGGTCTGAACATGTGCCAGGGTTTCAATTTCATTGCAGTCTTTCTGTACAATACGGGGAGAGCACTCTGCTGTGTAGAAGTGTGAATAAGTGAACCGAGAAGTTTAAAAATGGTCGGACTAGCGTGAAGCACGAAAATAGAGCAGAATGCCTATCAAGCTCTACCACTAACGTGAAGATTCAACAAGCTTCGAAGATGGTTCTAGAGAACCGACGAATGACCATTGGTGACGTGGCATGTTCTCCGCAAATTAGTCATGGTTCTGCATACAAAATCATCCACAAAACGCTTTGTTTCCATAAAATCAGTCGCTGATAGGTACCAGAGGAGCTTACCGAAGCGCGTAAGAAACATGCCTTGTACTCAGTCGTTTCAGTACCCATATCTTTTACTCAACAAGCAATTGATTTGCTTTGTTGTATTCGACAGTACTCATTAAATATGAAAGATACTGGTTTGAATAACTGAAGTCTGCACATAACCGAAGACGATACTTAATTATTTTATACGAAACAAAATTCATTTACATGACAGAAAAGAATCGTCTAGTCTTGGACTACGTATACATAAAAACTATTCACACGTATACAGGTCAAATATTTTTATTCACTCACAGACTTAGCTTTGTGTATTAGATTCTAAGTGGCTGGACATAGTTTTTTGAACTTGTCACCCATAGAGCATACATATATACATACATACATACATTCACACATAATACACATATATAGTTACATGTGTGTGTGTGTGTTGTGTGTGTGTGTGTGTGTGTGTGTGTGTGTGTGTGTGTGTGTGTGTACAAAGAGAGACGGAATGCTATAGAAGAAAGCGACCAATAGATATAAATCGCTAAAATAGGCATCCATATTAAGAAATAAACACACACACACACACACACTCTAGATTGACAGACAGTTCATTCAATGATTTTTTATTTTCTGTTTTTATACGTTTTGTTTGTTTCTTTGTATTTTTTTGTGTGTTCTTTAGTTTTCCTCTCTCTTCTCTCAACTTTAGCATATGTTTCGTATGTTTAAGGCGGCTATGGCGACTCTGACATGTTTATATACCTTTGGCATTTAACAGTGAGATTCAAAAGTTACCCGAATCGTATAACCAATTAACTTTGGCACAGTGTTGAACCGAGTCAATTTCTACAGACCATTCAATACAATGAATTAGCAGTGACGTGTCAAATTGTTCTACGGTCACACTTCGAAGCAAAAAGCAACCATACGCAGATATCCTATACGTAATAATTCTAATTCACTGTCAGTTAGTGTCACTAATATATTTTTCCTTCTTTCGAATGTATCTGACACTGTAACAACGGAGCCAATGTTATTTGCTTAGACAATTTAAGTACTATCGCTGCTGCTACCATTCCAATGTTTTTCACTTCTGTTACAGCCCAACAATATCATCGCAACACATGGTGTTAGCTCCTTAAATTACTGGCAGCATTTACCATTTATAAAATGTGTTAATCCTTTCCGTTTCGTCGTCTAATATTTTCTTGCAATCTTTCAAGCATAAAATGGTTCTTTTCTTTCTTTTTTTCCCCCTATTTTTTTTTTTTTGCTTTTTGGTTTAATTCTGTTTATATATTTTTTTTATTATTTATTTATTTTATCCTATTTACTTTTGTAGCGTAATTTTATGAGGTTCTATGAGCGAATGTCTACATTTATATATGTATACATATATATATATGTAAACATATATGTGTTTGTGTGACAGTGACTGCGAGACTGTGTGTATGTATGATTGTGCGTATGTGTGTGTATGCGTGTGTGTGTATGCGTGTGTGTGTGTGTGTGTGTGTGTGTGTGAGCAAACATGTATGTGTATATATGTATATACAGGGTGACTAAAAAAGTGAATATACAATTTAAGAGCTAATAACTCTTGATTTTCATTTATTTCTAGAAATGTAACTTTTAGAGATAACTATTTCATATATAGGCATCTGTGGAGTCTGTTCTTCTATACGGGGCTGAAACATGGACGCTCACTAAAGCATTGAAGAAACAGTTGGACAGGCGGTTATTATACGAGGATGCTTAGAATGGTACTCAATGTCTCCTGGAAGAGTCATACAACAAACGCCGACTTATACCAGGGACTACCAAAAGTAACATTGAACATACGGCATAGAAAGATAAGGCTAGCTGGACACTGCTTCAGACACACCAATGAAATTACTAACAACCTAGTGCTCTGTCCACCAGCGGAAGGAAGAATCAAGAGAGGAAGGAGGAAGACGACCTGTAGCGACAACTTGCTGGAGGATACTGGTATGGAAGGGGTACAGGAGCTGAGGACCATTATGGAAGATCGAGATGAGTAGGGAAAGCGTGTGGGAACAGTCTTGGGGCGTCCTGAGGGACGACCTAGATAGATAGATATTCCATATACCTATACATCTATATTTTATATGTATAAATATTCCAAAATTAGACGATTCTTTCTGTTGCGTAAATGAATTTTGTTTAGTATAAAATAGTTAGTAGACATCTTCCTTTGTTATTTGCGAATTTAATTACACAAGTCAGTGTCTTCTATATCTAATGGGTATCTTCGAGTACAAAACAAATTCATGGCTTGTTGAGTAAAAAATATTTTTACTGAAACGGTTGAGTAGAAAGCATGTTTCTTTCTAGAATTTTCATTTCTTTTTAGATTAAACCTAAAAGAAACAGTGAAGCAAGCTAGACTAAACTTTGATCAAAGGACATTTATCCTAAAATGCTAGTGAAGGTTTGAAAATCCAGTCGAAGGGCAAATGCAGTTTAGGAGGGAGTTTTAAATATCCACTTATGTAACTCAGAATACCTCGAAATAGAGGTAAGTTTGAAGCAGATGGAACTGTTCTGAACATCCACAAAAAAGGTTCCGGAAGAGCGCGGACATCGACCAGCCTCACAAAGAAAGAATCGATGCAAGAAATGTCAGATTTCTAGAAATCAGCGCGATAGGAAGTTCAAACTCAAGTGTCTACTGCATTTGAGGCACTGTCACTGGAAAGTTATATTCTAACAACAATCCAAGCTCTCAATGAAAATGGTCCAGAGCGAAATATTGAGCTTTGAGTAGTACTTGACGAAATGTGTGGAAGATAACATTTTCCAACAAAGATTGTTAGGAATGATGAGGCAACATTTAAATTAAGTAGATCAATTTACTACCACAACAGCACCTACCGGGGAACTGAGAGTCTACATATTACGGAGGAACATCGTGCAAGTTTACAAGGAATTACTGAATAGTGTGGATTATCATCATAATGATTAATTGGACCATTCGTTCTTTTTATTATTATTTTATGAGAGGGAGGGGGCGGTACTATAAATGGTACCAATTACTTGAACTTGCTGTGACAATCTCTATTGCCAGCATTTCAAATGTTACTATGTGAGTGGTGGCTTGGCAGATTCATGAGAACATTGGAAAAATAATATCTGGTTGTATGTCTCTCTAAATTTTTCAGTTCAAACTCAACGAAATAAACCTTGTGATGCACCTTTTGGGATCGTTAAAATTAAACATCAGTCAACGAGGGTAATTGCTGTAATCGACTAAGCATATCTCATCATAGTGTCTGGTTTTGTGCTTAAATTAGAAACCATTATTAAAATAAATAAACGACATAAACGATTATAAAGTGGTCTAAACGCAAACCAGAGGTTGTGACAGAAAATGAGAATTACAAGATCTTGTGAGATTTCTGCAAAACGACTGACCATACTGCCGAAGCAGACATGACTATAAAGGACAAAATAAACAAACAGAGTAAGATGATAGATTTTGCAATTCCCAAATAACGATTTCGATGCCAAGGAAATTGCAAAGAATGAAAAATGCCAGGATTTCACCAAAGATCTGAGAAGACTGTGGAAGACCAACACAACAATTATTCCTGTGGTAACTAGTGTACTTGACACAACACCCAAAATGTTACCTAAAAAACTGAAAGAGATTGGAATTGAAATGCACATCCAATAATCTGCAAGGAATCCCAAGGATGATTCCCGAGATTTGAGGAAACTTGTCACCAAACCTCAAGGCAAAACACCTACTAACTAAATTAGCATGCACTACTGTAACAATAATAATAAAAATAATAATAATAATAATAATAATAATAATAATAATAATAATAATAATAATAATAATAATAATAATAATAATAATAATAATAATAATAATAATGTTAATACTGTCTATGTGATCCCAAATTTTAAAGCAAACACATAATTTTCTTATGGTTTCTTAAACATTCACTTGAACAAAACTGTACAAATCCAAATATATGGTACCCTAGGCATAACACCTACATGAACTTCTAACTTGTTGTCTCTTGAGGTCTTTGGGTGAGACTTGGATCCACCTTGTACAAATGCAAAACAAAAGTCAAACATAAAATAATAATAATAATAATAATAATAATAATAATAATAATAATAATAATAATAATAATAATAATAATGATAATAATAATAATAATGATAATAATAATAATAATAATAATAATAATATTAATAATAATAATAATAATAATAATAATAATAATAATAAGAAGAAGAAGAAGAAGAAGAAGAAGAAGAAGAAGAAGAAGAAGAAGAAGAAGAAGAAGAAGAAGAAGAAGAATCATAAAGCTAACCAGTCAGCAACCAAAGACAGATACATTAATACAACCCAGCAGAACAAGTGAAAAATAACTCTCAAAAGCTGGAACATCTACAATTTTCTGTGACTATTTAAAATTTCCCGCAAAATAATTTTTAAAACTTTCATATCTACAAATATTTCTGAACGAACACGCATACGATCATCTGTATAAACTTTAAAACTTGAATATCTACAACTTCTGTGAATATCTATCCTGTCCTTTTTCTCTGAGTATTCGAAAATGTAGACATCTTTTTTATTGCAAAAACACTGCAGGTTTCTCTGTTCCGACATACAAACGATCACTGTTAGAAGAATTTTAAACTTTAATATCTTCAATTTTCTATGAAAATCTTAACTTTCTTTTCTCCCTTACTCGAATATTTAAACATATCTTATACTGCAACAACACTATTAAACACACGATTAAAAATAAGGAGATAAGCACCTGCCAATATATACAAACTTCACAATTACGAAACTGTAAGCCACAGCAGAACCCATAAAAAGAAAAGGAAAATTCAAAAAACTTGGAAAAAATTCAAAAATTCAACGTTGTAAATATCAATATATATACGTGTGTGTGTGTGTGTGTGTGTGTGTGTGTGTGTGTGTGTGTGTGTGTGTGTGCGTGTGTGTGTGTGTAAGTGTGTGTGTGTGTGTGTAATAAGAAAAATGTAAGAGGAGCAATTGGACCCGAGAAGAGTATACATAAGTAATATACGCCTATTACTATGCATTAGGCAAGCCATCTGAGGAGAAACACACTACATTCTTATCAAATATAGAGAACTCGAAATCAAGACAGCAGGCTATATTTGGATGAAAACAAGTTAGCAAATGTTAGGAGGCATACCGTCAGAAATAAAAGTCATAGATAATGAAATAACCGCGGTCAAGCACGCATCAGAAAATGACCTATATATATGAAAGAAAGGAAATGAAGAACCAGACAAAGAGAGCAACTCTAAACCAGTCTCAATTGAAATACTACCATATGATCAGAACACGCAAACGTCTGAAGAAATAAATTGTAATGAACTTAATAAAGATAGCGAGGAAAGTGGTAAAGAAACAATATTTGAAGACTACACATTTTCTGAAGAACGAGTCTATGAGAGAACCGAAGCAGATAAATCTGAATAAGCTTGCAGTTGCAAGCCAGATATGCATGATAGAGAAACACTTCATAAACTCTCAAATACAGTCCAGAATAGAAAAAATTAAAATAGGAAACTATGTAACAAAAGAAATTATACAAGAACTAAAACCAGATCTCACTGAATTAAACGAAATTGTTTAGGCAGTTGCTAAGATATGGTTAAGAAGAATACGTACTAGGGTTGATCCATTGGACTAAAAGTTCTTCAGAGCAGTGCCCCAGCTTGACCGCAGTAAAATAACTGAAACCACGATAAAAGGATGTATACATATACATACGCACACATATATAGGTGTGTGTGTGTGTGTGTGTGTGTGTGTGTGTGTGTGTGTGTGTGTGTAAAATGAGGTAGATTTTAAGCATTGTGAGGTATAACTTTAAAGAATGTAGTTGTGTAAAACCAGGTCAATGCGTAAACTTACAAAGTTAATTACAAATTGAAAAAAAAAAACGAACAAAGATGCAGTTTTACTTTGAATTTCTTTAATGTGCCTATTTGGTAAGAAGCTTGCTTCTCAACCATATGGTTCTGGGTCCAGTCCCACTGCGTGGCACATTGGGCAAATGACTTCTACTATAGCCTTGTACCGACCAAAGCCTAGTGAGTAAATTTGGTAGACGGAAACTGAAAGAAGCCCGTCGTATATATATATATATATATATATATATATATATATATATATATATATATAGTTCAAAAACACAATAACAAAAAAACAAAAAAACAACAAAGTGAGGACGTGATATGGATAGTATTATTGGACGCTCAGGAAAGGAAAGAGAGTGTTTGTCCGTTTTTGTGTCTGTTTTCCCCACCCCACCCCCGCCACATCATCACATGACAACCGATGCTGGTGTATTTGCCTCCCCGTAACATAGCGGTTCGGCAAAAAAACGATTAAATAAATACTAGGCTTACAAAGAATAAGTTCTGGGGTCGATTTGTTCGACTAAAGCGGTGCTCCAGCATGACCGCAGTTAAACGACTGAAACAAATAAAAGAATAAAACAATATATATATATATATATATATATATATATATATATATATATATATATATATATATATATATACATATATATATATATATGTATATATATATATATATATATATATATATATATATATATATATATATATATATATATATATATATATATATATATATATATATATATATATATATATATATATATATATATATGTATATATATATATAACTTTCGCACGTAAAATGATCGTTCTTCTGCTTCACTCACCCTATAACGAGTTTTCACAATCGAAATTTGAATACCCGCCACATAAACTCACCGATTTAAACGAAAAGCTGTCATACGCCATCTTAATGTACTTTTTAAGCTCTGAGTCTCCGGTGTAGTTCACATCAAAAA
>NC_142944.1:42280685-42283185 GCF_046866305.1 Octopus bimaculoides | reverse complement strand
TATATATATATATATATATATATATATATATATATATATATATATATATATATATATATATATATTTATATATATATATATATATATATATATATATATATATATATATATATATATATATATATACGCAGCTCCACATTACTTAAGCATTCGTAGATCAAGTCCACATCATCGGATGCTTGGAGAGGGAGTGGAGAAATTTTTATAGGAAATTTACAATAGCTCCTAGGCGAGCGTACTTTTTGGGGTTTCTCCTTCAATCCAATTTAATGGGTATTTTTAAAGAAAATTTTCTTCTCACTATCTTCGAAAATCTGGTGGGGTACAGATGTGCCACACGCAATCAAAATATTGCTACGATTTTCCGTCTGCTCTCTCGTGAATGTGTGCAAGTATATAATGTGTGTGTGCATGATTATGTGCTTACGTGTGCATATATATATAGCTAAGAATCCACAAGAAAAAAATATGCACTCCTATATTTATGAATAAAGACCAGTCTTACCAATCAGCTTCGCACTAGGGATTCAACAGAATGTTAGATAAAAATCCCATTATGTAACATTGTGCTCTTCAGGGATGGTAGCTATGGAATGAAATATACCATAACCTGCACTTCCTGCTGCTACTGAAGTAGGCTTTACATTTCTCTAATATCCTGAACTTTATGCTGTATTCCATAGCATTTTTGTTTCAAGGATCATACGTGCTTGGCCAGGGTTGTGGCGTCTCGTCTCACCGGGACGTTGAAGAAGGACTGGTGATTATCATATCGAGTCTGAAGGGGCCTTCAGTTGCTCCCATATACATTCGTACGTTTGATCAACCATTTGGTTTAATGTTTGTTTCTTATTACAGTGGCTGTTCAGTGGGCACGTTGTGTTACCCCTACATGAGCAACCTATCTCACAGGTGGGAAGATTATGCCTGGTTGAAAAATGAGCCATATTAAAGAACTCTCAGCACCTAGGCATCTATCTGCTCAGCAAAAGTGAAAATTTTAATCTTGCCCACATGAAAGGAAGTACATCTTGTCATACCTACGTGCCTCATCGTAACTATAACCACCAGCCCTCAAATCTCGGCCCTCGCACCACTAGTACGTGAGAATCCGGCAAAGTGTTTAATTATAACATATAGAAACGCACTCACAGACATACATACGCCTTAACATGGTGGACATCAACCCAGTAAAACTTTTTCCAGCCCCAATATGAACCCCAAAAATATTGTACGCTTAGATACATTCCATATCTACATAAATGCTCCAAAATGTCTGACTAAAGAATTTAATCAAAACATAGACAAAAAAACACACAAACTGCCATCTCTGAAAAGCGCAGAGTTACACAACGAGGTCGTTATCTAACATTCCATTGTGCAGCAGGAACATTTGATCACTATGTACAAATCATTCGTGCAGGTCACTCGGCAAAAGCTGATCTCACATACGTAGTCTTTGACGGGAGAGTCCATCATATATGTATATATATATATATATATATATATATATATATATATATATATATATATATATATATATATACAAATGGTAGCCCACGTGATTTCAGCGTGCTGATTTTCCTCAGTGACAGGCGTTCTGTTACATTCACATACATAGCATACGCAGGCAATACTTATATATGTATGTCTGTCTGTATGTATGTATGCATGTATGTGCGTATGTATGTGTATATATATATATATATATATATATATATATATATATATATATATATATATATATATATATGTATATATATGTATATGCCCGTGTATATGTCTGTGGGTGTATAAATATATGTATACAAATTATATTTAATGTATGTAATATGGTGTGAGTGTAATTGTGACCGTGTTTGTATATATATATATATATATATATATATATATATATATATATATATACTTATATATATATATATATATATATATATATATATATATATATATATATATATATATATATATATATATATCCTTTAATGTCTGTTAACATTGTCATTCAGTACTTAATCTCCATTAAAAACTCTCCAGAGTATAATAATAGTAATATTTCTGGAAATCCAACACATTATAATCCGCTTGTAGAACCATAATGCAATCATTATTAATACTGATTGCATATCCTGTTACATTCCGATTAAAAGATACATGGCGACAAATATTTCAAAGAATTTATACAAGATTTAAATCTTTTTTAACTGACACTTTGAGGATTCTCAGCTTTAAGTAAATCTATGTATATATTTTTTCTTTTCTACTCAACTATTTCCGATATTTAAAACTTTTGGAATTAAAAGATTAAAAATAATCCTATAAAAAAACCATATGTTCGTTTTATTGCTTCTAGAACGTTTTATAAATGCAAAACATGAAAATGTAAAAATATATAAAATAACAAATATGGTTGTATGAAATTACGGCGTCAAAGAGAAGTTTCTTTGATTTATGACAAACAAATAAATTACTTTGAGATACTCATTATTTAATCTTCAGG